>NW_028141599.1:0-24507 GCF_030444845.1 Prenolepis imparis
GGGGGCTGCGCCTTTTCTACGGAAGGCTTATTGGCCTTCCTTTTGCTCCTCCTTGATTCCACTTTGGTGAAGCTGCCCTTTTCCACAGCTATCTTAGTCTGCTGCGGTGTGTCGGACTTCCTTAGTGGAGCTGCTGGGGCTTTGGAAGGCTACGCTGTCGCAGCGCCCTTAGCTTTTTTCCGCCCCTCTCGGGATGTGGAAGCTTTAGAGGGATTAGCCCTCTCGAGCATCTCCTCCCGGACCCTCCCCCCGGACTTCAACGCTGCTGCGTATGATGTCGGGGGGGCGGCCCCAGGCGGTTCCCTCTTTTTAGAGAAGGAATTCCCGAGCTCGGGGCGGAAGTCTTTATCCGCCGGAAGCCTCTCCTCGACCACCGCCAAACGGGCCGAGACCATCTCCATAATCCGTTTAGAGATGTTGGCCTCCATGGCGATGAAATTGGGATTTCCCCCCAGGGTGGTGATGGGGGGCTTACTACCTCCCTCCCCTATCCTCATAGCAGCTCCTTCTCCCTTTCGGGAAGACTGGGTGGAGATTTCCATGGGGGAGGGGGTACAGGCAAGGAAAGCCTCCCTTCGTTGAAGGGAAGCGATTTCTCCCCTCAGTACCTGGACCTCCCCTAAGATTTTTTCCATATTTTGCCTCGTTAAGGCTAGTTCTTCCTTAAGCCTGTTATTTTCTTCTAACAGCCTCCTAGACTCGCCGCTTTGTGTCCGGCGGCATAATTCCATCACTGCCGAGGTAAAAACCTCGGCAGTTTCCCTGAGAGTTTTACGAGAGGTACCCTTGTAGCCTTTCGTAAAAGTGGATATTTTCTTAATCGCCCCCACACTCTTCATTGTCTCTGCAACGATCTCTGTGGCAGTGAGATCCCTGAGCCCGCGTTGGTCCTCCATCCTCTCCTCAGAGGGGCATCCCAGAAGGACCTGCATGGAGCGGGTGCTACACCCCTCCAGCCAATTTTCTCTAAGCTCTCTATCCGCTTGGAGGTAGGTATCTTCTTCCTCCTCCTTCTTCATTTGGCGGCGAACTGCTTGCACGCCGATTTTCAGCCCTGTGCTATAAGGCATTCCCTTCCTTATTTTTGGACGTCATCGGGAGTAGTCCCCATGATGTCCATTTCCTCCTGCTCCGAACCAGAGTTGAGGGAGGACCTATCTCTACTCCGGTTCTCCTCCGCATCCCCCTCATCGTCGCTATTTAACGCCGCAGACAAAGGGGTCAAGGATGTCCCTAACGTCCTCTTCTTTGAATAGCCTTCCGTCCTTACGTTCTTCCGGCGTTTGTCCCTCATGAGTCTCTCCCGCTTTTTATAGTCTGTTGGAGGGACAAACGTTCCCCCAACAGCCTCCTCTGTTCCCATTTGCACGCGGTCCAGAACCACTCTGGGAGAAGCATCCCCTATAAGACTCCTGACCCGTTCCTGAGTCAAGGCCCCCTCAGTTGTAGTGGAGACAGGGGTGTTGGGAGCCGAGCTTGCTCCGTTCCTCGTCGCCCTCCTGTTCTCTCCTTCTTCTCCGTTCTCCCCCGCTGTAAACGAGGGGTTACTGCCCGTATTTATTTTTTTTGTTGTAATTAGATCCGTCATTTTTAGTTAATCCCACTACCCCCAGCGGCTCGGTGGGCCGGCGTATCTCCCACCGACCGACGAAGTGCCCGAAACGTGACCGGCACACTCCGCCGGCCGGGCCCGATGGACTCACCGGGAGCCCACCTATGCCGAAACCAGAGGGGATAAAGACCCCCCCTGGCCCGGCTCCAGCCCCTTACTCCCCCGTGTGAAGCTTTGACACCGCACACGGGTTTTTCGGGGGTCCCGCGCCTCCGACAGCGCGGGCACCGCTGGGGTGGCGCCACCCAGGGGGCCCCACGGACGGTTGGGGTGAGGACGCCGCTCCCCGTCCACACCTTGCCCGCCGTGGCGACCAGCACGTCCCCCCGCCGGGAATCACGTCCAGCGGAAGAGACTACGCCTCTCCTGACCGGCCGGTTCGGAAGGGGAAACGGTCCCGACCGGCCAGGAGTACCTGCTCTCGCCGCCGAGCCCTGCCTCGGAATAAGTCCGAGCGGCCTCGGCGGCAGGTCCGCGTGGCACCCTCCGGGCTATGCCCCTTGGGTAACCCCTCCGGGCAAAGCCCCTCGGGTAACCGCGCGTGACCTCCGCGCCGCGCCCGACCCGAGCTCGGAATACGTCCGAGTGGCCCGGGCTCGGCTACCCCCCAGGGACGCTGGGACGGAGACCCAGGCTACCCAGCCTGGGAACTCCCAACCAGCACCCTGGGGTACTTCTTGTCGCCGGGCCCCGCCTCGGAATACGTCCGAGCGGCCCCGGCGACTGACCGCTGTGATCCCCTCCGGGCGCCGCCCCTCGGGTTAAACCCTCCGGGCAAGGCCCCTCGGGTGATCACAGCTGGTCCCCTCCCCCGCGGCCCAAGCCGCATGAAATCCCCACCCCGAGACCCCGGGGGGAATACCCCCGGGAGAAAAACCCCCGAAAACACCCCCCCGGGAAAACAGAGCAAGAACCCCGCGGCCCGGGCCGCAAAATGCATGGCGGTAGGGCAAGCGCCGAAGCGCCGTGCAATGCCCTCTCCTAACGGTGCCATGCCACCGGGCGTTTGTATTCAAGGTCGCCATCCTCTACCACATACGAGCCGAAGCTCTGTAGGGGAAGTGGGCCCCCTCCTCCCAAAGGGAGGGCTCCCCGGGACTGGGGAAAACTCCCAGACTCGGGGAGTTGATGTACCCGACGTTACTCGGGTACGGGATGCTGTTAGCACCCCTTGCAAGACTATCCTCTTGCAAGGGGTGAGCCCTCTCGCCACGGCAAGGCCGCATCCCACGAGAGAGATATAGGCTAAACCTTTTTTTTTTTTTTTTTTGATTCGTAGTGGAAATCCTCATGGATACCCCCGCCTCCGGGTAGAGGACGGGTGGTTATGTGGGACTCCTTGCCCCCCTTGGCCGATCCACGTATGGATCGGTCAGGGGGCGCAAGACCTACCCACTAAAACCACTACGGATACCTTCTCGGGCGTTAATGGGGGACGGCCAGGATGCTGGAATCCCATGCCGTCTGGCCGCCCCCCCCGCCTTTATCCCTCCTAAGGAAAGTGCCGCAGAAGGCGACACTTTCCCCCCGTAAGCGCGGGTTCTCGCGGTTGCGGCGCAGGGCGGTATCAACCCCACGCCGCGCCCTCCCATAAGTTTGGGGGGCGGGGTCACGGCTCGAGTGTGCCCGCTCGGAGCCCTGGGACCTAAACGTCCCCAGCCCCCACCCGCAGACCTCATCCCGCGTCATAGTGTGACGCGGGTATGTGTTGGGCGGACCCTCCCCGATCCCCGCCACCACAGACGAGCAAGCTCGCCGATGGCGGGGAAAGAGAGGGCCCTCCCCCGTCCTCCGCGCTTTCATCACCTATTCTCCTCCTTTTTCTGAGGGCGTACCCCCCCCGATCCCCGCCGCCACAAGTGGGCAAGCCCAGCAACGGCGGGGATGGAGGGGGCACGCCCCCCTTCTCCTCGCTACTCCTTCTTCTTACACTGGGGGTGCGCCCCCCCCCGATTCCCGCCACCACAAACGAGCAAGCTCGCCGATGGCGGGAAAAGAGGGGGCCCGTCCCCGTCTTCCATCTCCTCCTGTTCATCCTTCTCTTCTTCTTCTTCTGAGGGCCAGGTATTTCTCCCGGCCCTTTCCCTCTCTCTTTCCGCTTCCTCCTTCGAGTACTCTCGCAGAAGGAGGAAAAAGCTCCCCACCTTTCTTTCGCACCGACTATTGCGGATACTACCATTGGCAGGGACAGGTCGCGCCCCACTGCGGCCACCAGGTCAGCCCTCTCGCCCACCCACGCAGGACAATCCGCGAGGGTGTGCTGGGCGTCATCCCTTGGATGGTCGCAGTGGTGGCAGCTTGTTGTCCTCTCCCTGCCTATGCGACCCAGATACTCACCGAAGCATCCATGCCCGGTGAGCACCTGGGTCATCCTGTACGTGACACCCCCATGTTCCCTGCCGAGCCACTGGTTCAGGCAGGGAAGGACAGCCTCGACGGTCCTGCGGCCCGGCAGCCTCGGGTCTTGGAGGCGGCCGGTCCATCTCTCTATCAGGACCCGTCGCTGTTGGACTCTTATGGCACAACGAGTACGGTCCGTTATGACAATCCCCTCCATTTGTAGCCCGCGTGTACACCTATAAACTTCGGCGTACATGCGGGCTAACAAGTCTGCAGGGGGTACTCCAGAGAGCACCCCCACTGCTACACCGCTTACTGTACGGTAGCCCCGACAGATTCTACACGCCACCCGCCTCTGGACTCTGAGGATCGAGTCCCTCAGTTTGCGGGTGGCGCACACCTTCTCCGCCCATACCGGGGCCCCGTACAGCAGCATTGAATGGACCGTACTCGCGTATAATCGACGAACACTCCCACCCGGTCCCCCGAGGTTTGGAAGTAGACGACATAGCGCCATCGCTGTTTTTTCCACCCTCGGGGTCAATTGGCGGAAGTGCTCGCCAAAAGTCCAACGGCTGTCCAGGTGGAGACCCAGGTACTTGATATGGGTCCCCACCTTTATGGGGGTGCCTTCCACCACGAGAGAGAACCTAACCTAACCTTTTTTTTTTTTTTTTTTTCGTGTGGAAATGCGCGACCGCATACCCTCACACCTCGGGGGAGGTGAGAGGGTTATGTGGGGCTGGGATCAACGCCCACCGGGACTCAAATGCGTCCCGGGGACTCCCCCGACCCACTAAAACCACACGGTGGCCCTCTGAGCGCTTGTGCAGCGGCCCCGGGAATCGCTTTCGCATACGCCGGAGTCGCTGCACGCTGAGCTTGCGCTCCAAACCTTGATAAAAGGACCGGGTTTTACCCCGGTCCTGGAAGGAAGAGAATGGGGCCACCCATTCTCTTCCCCCTCGTGAGAGCCCGCGTGCAGTGGATCTCCGAAGCCCCCGCTCCAAAGATCCTGCGAGCCCTCCGCCCCCCCGTGTCACGGCTCCCTCCGCCCCCGGAGGGGGTTAGGATTCGGCCGTGACACGGGGGGGGCACCTCTCGGAAGACCCCCTCGAGAGAGGGAGTATCCCTAAGCGGGAGGGAGGGGCCCGTGAACCTCGTCCCGTGGGGCGAGGATCATGTCCCCTCCATTCCGCCTCTCTTTTGGTTTTCTTCCGGGGATCGGGCTCCCTCCGCCCCCAGAGGGGGTTGGGATTCGGCCACGGTCCCCGAGAGAACCTCCTCGCGAGGGGAAGAGCCGTCCCCCTAGAGGAACGACTCTCCCCCCCCTCCGAGGCGGGATCTGGGGAACACTGTTCTCCCGATCCCGCCTTCTTCGCACAACTCCTTCCCGCTATCCTCTCGCCGCGGCTGCGGCGAATCTCCTTCTCCGGACGCCAGCCCTCTTGCGACGCATCGGGTCGGCGTCCGGGTCTTCCTCTCTCTCCCTTTCCGCCACCTCCTTCCGCGTTAGGACGTCCTCGTAGAAGGAGGCGACGGCGCTCCACTTTTCTTTGCTCTCCAGCATGGCCTTGATGCTGGAGAGCTGCAAATCTCCCCCTATTGCATCGGTCAGGGCACGGCGCTGTTCCGCCCATGCTGGGCAGAATTCCACTGTGTGTTGCGCCGTGTCCCTGACTTCCGTACAGTGGTGGCACTTCGTCGTTGGCTCCCTCCGCGCCTTATCGTGCAGGTACTCACCGAAGCACCCGTGCCCGGTGAGCACCTGCACAACCCTATAAGAGAGTCCGAAATCTCTCGACAGCCAATCCGATAGAACCGGCTGAATTGCTTGGACAGCGCGCAGACCGGCCCTCGGTCGGAGTAGTTCCTCCGACCATCGTTCCACTGCGCGCTGTCTTGCCCTTTGCCGGGCCACTTCTGCCGCTTTCGGTGTCAGGGCCAGGCCCCGCTGGCGAAGGTCCCTCCTCTGCTCGTACAGTTCCTTGTACACCTCCGCCAGCAGGGTCCAGGGTATCGACCCCGACACCACGCATGCCGCTTCCACGGGGACCGTGCGATAACCGCGGACGATTCTGATGGCCAGCCTTCGCTGCAGACCTAGCAGCAGTCTTTGACTGGGTACCATCAGGTCGCCCGCCCACACAGGTGCCCCGTAGAGCGCCATGGATCCGATCGCCCCCATGTAGAGGCGACGGATCTTCTCCCTCGGCCCCCCGATGTTGGGCAGCAAGCAACCAATACTGTTGACCGCTGCCCTTATCCGGGGGGCTAAGCGACAGAAATGTTCCATCGGCTGTCGAGCGTGAGTCCCAAATATTTCAAATGGGGCTTCACCTCCATTCGGACTCCCTCTACCTCTATATGGGACCGAGGTGGTCCCCTCCTTGGACCGTTGAAGTGAATAACTTCGGTCTTTTGGAGGGCCACCTTCAGTCCCAAAGCGCGGATCCGTCCAACAACGAGTGCCAGACCCACCGATGCAAGTCGGCGGGCCCCCTCCCAATTGTCGCCCCGGGCAAGCACCAGCGCATCGTCAGCGTAACACACTAGGTGCATGCCCGGGAGAAGTGCGCCCCGCAACACCCAATCGTATCCGAGGTTCCACAGGAGTGGTCCTAAGACCGACCCCTGCGGAACCCCCCGACTCATCCTCCTGCGATGCGGCGTTTGGTACCGCCCCGTGTAGGATATCCACCTATCGCTGAAGTAGTCCCCGACCACATCCTGAATGTACCGAGGCACCCGGTGGTACCGGAGTGCCTCGCGGATGCATTCCCAGGGCAGCGTGTTGAACGCGTTCGAGATATCTAAACTCGTCCCGATCAACACGCCGCCCCTTGCCGTTGCTTCATCCGAGAGGGCCTTGACGCGCATAATAGCGTCGATCGTCGATCTGCCCTCTCGGAATCCGCATTGGCATTCCGCCAGGTCGGGTCCTACCCGCGATAGGTGGTCCCTGAGGCGGGCAGCTACTATTCTTTCGAATAGCTTGCCCGCCTCATCCAATAAGCAAATGGGGCGGTACGCCGCAGGTGAGTCTACGGGGCGCCTCTCTTTCCTAAGGAGAACCAGTTTGGCCTCCTTCCAAATATTGGGAAACCGTCCCGTCTTGAGGCAACTGTCAAACAACTGTCTCAGACGGCCCCCGAGGACGCCTAGGGCCATGGCCCAGGCCTTGCCCGGTATTCCGTCCGGCCCCGGAGCAGTGTTCTTAGCCCGGAGCCGCTTAACCGCTTGGACGAGCTCCTTCCCGGTGACCCTTAGGTCCTCCGTCCATTGATTTTGGACTATTGGACCCAAGGGTCTGTCCCCGCCCTCTTCCTCCGCGTCCGGAGGAAAGAGAGTGGTGACCACCTCCTCTAACACGTCGGGTTGGAGACCCTCTGTGATCGGGGGTCCACCGGACTGCAGCTTCTTCCTTACAATCCGGTATGGACGCCCCCACGGATCCTTATTGAGGGTTTCCAGGAGCTCGTCCCAGGCCCGGGCCTTGGCCTCCTTAATGGCTCGTTGGAGGGATCTCTTCGCCTCTTTATATACCTCCAACAATTCGGCCGCCTCGTCAGCAGTGTGACGCCTGCGTCGACAGTGGGTGTACCGGTGTCTCGAACGGATACACGTCGCGCGTAGTCGCGATACTTCCTGAGACCACCAGTACACTCCCCTCTTCTTATGATTGGCCTGGCTCCTCGGCATGGCGGAATCGCAAATCTCCGTCATTGCCGATCGGAACCAGGCCGCCTCCTCGTTTGCGTCGCAGGCGTCAGGCGCGGGAGGTTCTTCCCACGCCTTGGCTGTGGCGGCCGCCATTAAGGCGTCCTCATCAAGGCGCTTGAGCGCCCATCGGGGTGGCAGAGGTGCACCGCGTCTTTCCTCTCGGGGGCGTGGCCGGCGTCCTAAGGAGGGGTCAGAGACCTCCATCCTTATATTTCTATGATCCGATAGGGTCTCCGACCCCACCATCACACGCCAGCCACTTACCATACGTGCGGCTTGAGGGGATCCCCATGTGACATCTACGATGGATCCCCCGTTGTCCCGCACGCAGGTAAACTCCGACCCTCTGTTGATGACCAGAAGGTCGAGTTGTGCCCCCCACTCTTCCAGGATCTCACCCCTTGCATTGGTCACGGGGGAACCCCACGCGTCCGATTTGGCGTTTAGGTCCCCCATGACCAAGACCCGGCCCGGGAGGTGGCGGCTTATTTCGTCCGCCAACCTACCCAGGTACTCCTCGAACTGGGTGAGATCCCTATTGGGAGAGTAGTACACCCCTACTACGACGGTTTCCCCCCATCTTCCGGACACAAAGCCCTCCCCTTTCCCCATTAGGGATAATGGTAGGGCTTCCCTTTCTCCTTTTCCAACAATGGCAACGGAGCCCAAAGTGTCCCCCAGCCAGTTTCCCTGCTGTGGGATCTGGTACGGCTCCGCCACTACCGCCAGGTCGATGCCCCACTCAGCCAGGTGTTGCATGAGCAGGTCTTGTGCCCTGGCCGAGTGGTTAATATTAACCTGGAGGAGATGAGCATTGTCACGAGGCATAATTACACCTTGCTCACCTCCTCCAGGCCAGCCTCCCCAACATCAGCAGTTACTTGAGCTGGCTTCTCGGGTACTTGCTTCCCCTTAACCCCCCTTCTTCTTTTTTCTTCGGCTGCTCCTGCTTGCTTCCGTTCCCTCCCCTTTTTATTTTCGCATAGGCACAGGCCCTCCCCCCGTACCTGTGGTCGGCCTTGCGCCCGTGATCTTTACAATACGGGCAGCAAGGCCGCTCTGTGCATCCACCCGCCTTGTGCCCATCTTTACCGCAGCGGTAACAAAGACCGCTGCGGTCTGTCTCAGCCTTACATGTGGCGCGAGTATGACCCGCGCCCATGCACCTGAAGCACTGTAGCGGGCGGGCCTCCAGTACTTCCACTTTCACTGTGGTCCAACCAACCATCAGTGGGCTAGCCTTCGCTATCTTACTGGCCGCTATAGACGGGACTTGCGCCCAGCAAGAACTCAGGCCGTCCCGGGGGGACCTGGATATTTTCCCGATCCTGATATCCCCCTCGAGACAGCCTCCTGCCCCAGCCAATGAGGCCAAGACGCCTTCTGCTGTCGCAGAGTCGTCCAGGCCGGAGATACGCATCTCCGACCTCTTTACAGGGACGGAGACCCTGATTCCCTTGGGTTCAAGGGACTTCTTCAAGGCCTCCGCCAACAGTTTCGCCTTTTCGGCATTCCCCTCCCCGGCCACTTCGTACAATAGGCCCCCAGTGGCGGCCCTCTTTGGTTTCAACGACGAAATGCCGAAATCCTGCAGACGAATCTCCTTCTGGATTCCGGCCATCGCTTCGCCCAAAGACCGTTGGGTCGCCACTCCGTCGGCGTCCGTGGTCTCCATCTCGTTTCCCCCATGAGATGGCATGCTAATTAGGATTGCCGCTCTCCTGGGGGGGCGGATGTTGACCTTTGGTTGGATCCTTTTTCAGCCGCTCCACTGGTCTCCTTTGCCGCTGTACCCTTTTTCGCTGCTGCTCCCCGATTCGCTGCCGCTACTATCGGTAGAGCTCTTGCCTCCTTCCTGATAGGCTGAGGAGGATTCTCGGAGTTCTTCGTCCCCTTCTTCTTCTTGTTCCCCTTCTTCCTCGCCTCCGCCACCATCCACTCCTGCTCCTCTTTCCTGTTATGAGGAGCAGAGAGTATTTTGACGTCAGTGCAGACCTCTTGGATTAAAGTAATCCTCGGTTTCTGCACTGCCGTCACGCCAACTTTTGGCCCGCTCTTTGTTGGAGCGGAGTTCTTTGGGGGTTGCGGAGGTTGACAAGTCTTGCTCCTCAGCACCCTCTTCTCCTTGGGCTCGTCGCCGGATTTTGCAGCCGCTGCTGCAGCATATGTTTTTGGAGCCTTCGCCCCTGCCGGTACTGTCTTATTGGCAGAAGCTCCCACCGGAGGTCGAAAGCTCCTTTCCGGTGGGAGCCTCTCCTCGACCGCCGCGAATCTTGCATTGATCATCTCACCTACTTGTTTGATGATCGAGGCCTCTATGTTGCCTATTGCAAGTTCGCTCTCCTGTTGACAGGATCTCGGTGGTCCCCACTCCTCTCTGCCTGATAGGACATTGTCCTATCAAAGTCGGTCCAAGGGCAACGCCCTTGTCGCTGCACTTTCCCTTCGTTTTGAGGTTGGCTAGAGACGTGTCCTCCTTGGCGGCCAGATTGTCACCCCCTTTTCCGGAGGTGACAAATTCCTCCCTCAGATTCCGAATTTCCACCCGAAATCCTTGAACCGTCCGATCATGGAGGCTATTTCCGCTTTCAATTGGCGGTTTTCCTCCCTCAGCTTGAGGTTCTCCTCATTTGCCGTCCGGCGACATAATTCTTTAGTAGCCGTTGTGACCACCTCTGCCGCTTCCTTGAGGACTTTGCGGGAGGTCCCCTTGTACCCTTTGGTGAAAGAGGAAATTTTCCTAATCACCTGGACAACTTTGTTGACCTCCGCTATAATTTCGGAGGCGGGGAGATCAGGGATTTCCCGTTTCTCCACCTCCGCCTCTTCACCGTCCTCGATGATCTCACCCTTGAGAACCTTCATCGACCGAGTCTTGGCCGCTTCGGTCCACTCCTCCTCTAGTTCCCTCTCGACTTGGAGGTATTCCTCCTCCTTCGCCTTAGCGCGTCCTATGTATAGGCCGTACCCTTCCTTGGGAGGCCATCCCCTTCCTCTCTTGGGAACATCTATCGGCCCCTTAGCCGTCTCTACGGCTTCCTCCACGTCCTCTACTTCCACTTCCACCTCCTCTGTCTCCGTAGAGGAATACTGAGCAGGTGACCTGATTCTCCTTCTCTTCTTTCCCTTGCCGCTCTTCATTCTTCCCTTCGCTCCACTGATCCGGATAACTTCTTCCATCCGGAAGTCCGCGTCCGGGGGAAGAGGAGTCGATGCAGCAGCATCCTTCAGCTCCGTGCTGAACTTCATCGCCTCCTTGGCCCCAACCCTGGAGCGTATTTCCTCGACTTTACCCGAGGACTTCATGCTCGCGGAAGACGGGCGTCTCTCCTCCTTACCGATAGCCGGTGTATCCCGACCCGAGCCATGGTCACTCTCCGTGTCCATCTTCTCGGTGTCGTGTCCCGACTCATCCCTTTTGCTGTTAGGGATTTCCGCCTCCCTCTTTGTATTCGTACTTTTAGTTTTATTGTTAAACCTAACCTAACCTAACCTAACCTAACCTTTTTTTTTTTTTTTTTTTTTTTTGCGTCAGGAATGTGTTAAACACATACCTTCCACCTAGCCGCTGCTGCAGCATATGTTTTTGGAGCCTTCGCCCCTGCCGGTACTGTCTTATTGGCAGAAGCTCCCACCGGAGGTCGAAAGCTCCTTTCCGGTGGGAGCCTCTCCTCGACCGCCGCGAATCTTGCATTGATCATCTCACCTACTTGTTTGATGATCGAGGCCTCTATGTTGCCTATTGCAAGTTCGCTCTCCTGTTGACAGGATCTCGGTGGTCCACCACCTCCTCTCCCCTCCGTGGGGAGGCGGCGTGCAATGGGACCCGGGAGCCCCCGCTCCTAAGTCCCTGCCGCCCCCCCCGGCCCCCAATGTTGCCGCTCCCTCCGCCCCCAAAGGGGGGTTAGATTTGGCGACAACAAAGGAGGCCCCCTCTCTCGACGGCGGCCGCTCCCTCCCCCCGGGAGAACCCCTAGGGGGTATACTCCCGGTGGAAGGGCCACAAACCACCGCCTACCTCGCAGGGGGGGAACCGCGTGCAATGGGGATCAAGCCGGAGCTTGGACCCCCTGCGGCACCCTCCCACTGCCAGACGCCATGACTCCCCCCCTCCCCAAAGGGGTTAGGAGTTCGGCCAGTGGCGTCCGGCACTAACGCCGAGGCCTCTCCGAGGAGACGCCCCGGCTGGACGGGGACGCAGGGCCGCCCGCCATCCCACCGGCCAACTCTTACGAGCCGCCGGCGGGCGGGCAAGCGGCCAAGCGCCCCCGTCCCTCCTTCTACTCACTATGAACTCACAGCGCTCCTCCCTCCTCCCCCCACTCCCCCTTTAATGGGGGAGACAGTCAGGCCCACGCGCCCGGGGGGCCTCCACCTCGGCTGTTTCGCCGAGGGAACCCCCCCGAGCCCGCGGCCGGGTTCTCTCCTCATTCCCCCCGGGATGCGCGAGGGCGCCGCCCTAGCGCATCCCGGCCCCCCAAGTTGGTGCGCAGACGGTCGTCGGAGGTCCACACACAGTGGACACCGAGGGCCGCCCACGCACTCCGACGCCCTGTGGCCAGGGGCGGCGCAGCGATAACACCGTCCGCCCCTGTCCACCAACGAGGTGCACCGGTACCGCACGTGCCCAGGGCACAGGCACCGGTAGCACCTCGCCGTCCCCATTGCATTGGCGGCCGTGGCCCCGCCGAGGGACACGGCCCCCGCAACACCCTTAACCCTAACTCCATCTCCATTACTACCCCTGACACCAGCGCCAACGCCGACGCCAACGCCAACCCCCGCTCCCACAATCCCCACAACCCTTCTCCTCTTTTTTCCACCACCTCGCCCCACAACCTCCACCCATTCCCCCTTATCTCCCCCATCAGAGGACGAACCGGACAAGTCCGGCTCCTTCCTCTCCATCCTCTCTTTCTTCCTCCTCGCACCCGTCTTGTTCTCAGCGATCCCCTTCTCGAGCAAGGCGAGCCTTTCCATGTTGGAATCCAGTCTGGACATTATGTCGTCCAGCCTGGACTCCAGCCCATCCTTCATTTTGTCCCGAGGCGGAGTCTCCGGTGACGCGGCCCGACCGATGACTTCTTCCGTCATCGTGGCCGCATCACAAACCCTCACCTCGGGCCGACGCTTGAGCCGCTCGCATTCGCTCTCAAACAAGCATGCCCTGCGAGCCAGCTCCATCGTCCCCTCCGTTATGTCATTGATTTTATCCGTCAATGCGTTTAGTATTTTACCTTGGTCCACCGTAATGTCCATATTTTCCACGAGCTTGTGGATTAATTCCTCCGCATCACATCGGTCATCGACACATCTCGCGGTAATATCGCGCGAAGGACGATCGGCCAGAGACTCCTCGTACCAAGTACCCATTTCTGGTCCAAAGAGCTCCTCCATCTGAAGGGCCCCAAGCTGTTCCCTCTTTTTTGCCTCTTGCTGCCCGTCGTTCGATGACGACAGGGTAGAGGCCGGGACTATACCCCCCTCCCTGCCGGGCCCTGAAGCATCCGAGTTCTTCTGGGCCGGTACTACCTTCTTTGTCTTTTTGCCTCCCATATTTGTGTTTTTATTTCGGGGTGAGCTCCCCTAGGGCGGTGGGCCTAGGCTCTTAGGCAGCCGCCCACTGCCATCATACACTCATTCATACATAGCCCCCATGTTTGTCTACTCCCCCGACGGCCCGTCCGGCATGGGTGGCCCTACCGGGGCGAACCCCGCCGGCATGGCCCGTCAGGATCATCGTTAGACAATCATGAGAACTTCACGCATACCGCCTTTCCAGGCATGGAAAGGCCTTGTACCAAGAATTCTTGGTACTGGTCGCTCTTAGCACCCAGTACGACAGTGTACTGGGTGAGCCCTCTCACCACGACAAGGTGGCGACCGACGAGAGGGGACGGGAGAGAACCTAACCTAACCTAACCTAACCTAACCTAACCTTTTTTTTTTTTTTTTTTTTTTTTTTAATTTAGCGATACGGCGCTGGGCAGGGGAATCCATTACGGATACCCATGGGGCCGGCCCCATGGGTTATGTGGGACTCCTCCGGTCGCGGCTCCACGTCTCAAGTGGTCGATCGGGGTTAATACCCAATCCCCCACGAGGGACAACAAGCCACGGTCGGCCCTACCCACTAAACCCCTGCCCGTGACCGGAAGGCATTCCTCCTTCCTGGTCAATGTTGGGCCCAGGAGAACTGCTGTCGGCATTACGTTCCCAGACCCAACCCAGCTTCGCGTTTCACTGCGAAACCCTCCTCACGGTAATCTCCTTAAAATACATATATACACACACATATTTACATACACATATGCATACACATATCTTCGTTATACATACACACACACATACACTACACTCATACACACTCAGAGCTAAGTTAAATACATAGCTATACGGTACATAGAGTATAGCTCCCAATAATACATATATATACATAACGTATTTACATATATCTGCAAACCTATATACACATTGCACACATACCAAGCAGTATTGCGCACATCCCTATATGCTTAGTTCTAATTAGAGCTAAACCAATCCAGTCCAACTATTAGCTAGACTAAGCCATCCCTATGTAGATTATTCTAGTATATATATATATCGATATACACATACGCGCATGATCTTTCCTCTCTTATTTACACCTAAACTATATACAGATTAGATCATCACTATTCGACACTTCCTTATTGTGACGAATCACTTGTGGAAGTGTCAGACTCCTCTTCATCGCTGGACTCGGGTGGGATCAGTGCCTCGCGCGCTTGTCTCTCCCTTTCCCGATTTTCCTTATTGAGCATAACTGACTCAGCAAATTGAGTCAGCGCTCTCCAGGCTGTCTCCTCCAAGGTGATAGCCTTCACCACCGTTTCCAGTTTCAAGTCATTCCCAATAACAGACTTCAGGACATCTCTATCCACGTTCCACTTCACGCACTCCTGTAAGGTGTGTTCAGCTGTGTCCACCTTGTTCTCGTCACAGTGTTCACACACTAGCGATCCCATTTTACCTATTCTATACAAATAGGAGGCAAAACAACCATGTCCCGTCATCAGTTGGGTCAGATGGAAGGCCATTCTCCCATGTTTCCTGTCTAACCAAGCTGAGAAGTTAGGCAGGACGGCGTCCCTGGTGCGGATTCCAGCGATCATAGGTCTTCGGAGATAAATCTCCCATTGTCGCCTTGTCAGCAGAGCCTCGGAAACTCTGATCTCCTCTGCTGCCTTCGGAGACCAGTCATTTTGCCGTCTCAGATCGACCGTCCTCGCATATACTCGTTTCCTCATTGCTGCCATCAGGTGGAGCGGTGGCATTCTCGCCAAGATTGACGCCGCGTCGAGAGAGACTGTCCGGTATGCCGATATCACCCTCAAATTGGTGATTTTTATCAGCCGATCGAGCCTCTCGCGATTACGTCTCGCCGTTGTCAGGGCGTCGCACCAAATTGGCGCGGCATATAACACAATTGATATCACAACATTGGCGTAGAGTCTTCTTTTAGCTTCTCTGAGGCCCCTTAGGTTGGGCATGAGCCTGCCAAGCAGTGGTATCAACGCAGAGTACTTGGTCTCTACGTACTCAAAGTGGTCTTTGAACATCATTCTGTTGTCCAAGATAACTCCAAGATACTTCATCGACGTTCCGGTTGGGATTAGTTCGTCACCGATAACAACGCTCGGATGTTGATCTGGCTTCCTCCGTCCATGAAACAATACCGCTTCGGTTTTGCTAGCTGAGACCGATAAACCCAATCTTTTTATTCTGTTAAGAATAAGAGCCGTCTGTGTATTGGCCCTCGCTGTGGCCGTAGCAATCGTGTCGGCAGTCGCCAGGATAAGAGTGTCGTCCGCGTAACAAATGGTCCGACACCCATACTCACAGCCGTCCTGAAGCACGCTGTCGTACCCAATGTTCCATAGGGTCGGGCCGAGGACCGATCCCTGAGGTACTCCGGCAGTCATTGGCCTGGTAATAATATCGCCCTGTTTATCTACATATTCGACAGTTCTCTGATGTAAATAACTGTCAATGACTCTTCGTAAGTACTCGGGAAAGCCTTTCTGTTCGAGTGCCTTCCTAATAACAGGCCACGGGAGTGAATTAAACGCATTGCTAATGTCGATGCTTATCGCAATTACCACACCGTCCTGCTGAATCGCTTCCTCTATTGCGGTCTGAACCTGTGCAAGGGCGTCGCAAGTTGACCTCTCCTCTCTGAAGCCAAATTGGTCCTCCGAGAGCTGGAACCTTGGGTTTTCCTTCATCCATTTGTTAAGCCGATCTACAATGGTCTTTTCAAAAACCTTGCCCAGTTCATCGAGGAGACATATCGGGCGGACTTTCGGCATTTCCTCGATTGAGTTGTCCCCGCCTTTGGGTATTAGAACCAGCATAGCTCTTTTCCATCGCACGGGGAAAGTGCCTTCCTTAAGACATGTATTGAAACATTCGGCAATGTCGAGGATCATTTCTCCTGGCAGTTTCCCAAGGATTTTAGCCTTGATCCCGTCAGGTCCTGGCGCGGTATTGCCACCAGCTTTACGCTTGATGACTTCGAAAACTTCCCGACCAGTTATGAGGTTGACCTCTTCTTCCTCCTCGTTCCATCGCCAATCTATCCATGCCTCCGCTGGGTTAGATTCTCTGCCACTGGGAAATAGAGACTCCAAAAGGGTCTCAACTATATCCTCATTTAAGGTCTCGGTGAGACTTGGAGATGACCTCCTTAATCTCTTCAGAACGATTTTATAGGGTAACCCCCAGGGATCATCCTCAATCGTCTGAATGAGTTCTTGCCAAGCTTGAAATTTGGCCTTATCGATCTCATGTTTCAGAACCCTTCTGGCGTCTATATACTCATTTCTGAGTTGTTTTGTCATTTCCGGGCGTCTGCCTCTTTGCTTGGCTTTAGACCAAGCTCTTCTTTTCATTATCGAGATCTTTCTAAATCTCTCGATTTCCGAGCTCCACCAATACGTTTGCTCTTTCAATGGATGCTTCTTTATCCTGTTTGCTCCTGCATCGCAGGCTTGATGGATAGCTTGCTCGATCCGTTTAGCCATTTGTTCGGCCGTTTCTTCGGCATCCAGTTCACTGGCGTTTGCACAGTTCCAGGACACAACTGCTCGAAATTTGTGTTCGTCCAGTTTCTTAACATTCCACCTCGGGTATATTAGTCTTCTATGATCTTTGTTCTTTATACTCGAACATTTGTCATCTTGACCGATCAACATTTGTATGTATTCGTGATCCGATAAAGATTCGATATCACGCATAACTTTCCATTCACTAATGATACTGCGGATATCCGCAGTTGACCATGTGAGGTCGATTATCGACCATCCTTGTGGTCTGATGCAAGTCGGAAGGGTACCTGAATTTACTAGTCGCAAATCATGTTCCGCGGCCCACTCGTCAACCAACTCGCCTCGATGATCGGTGCGCTTTGACCCCCAATGTGAGGACTTTGCATTAAAGTCCCCACATATGAGGGTCCTTCCACTCAAAATTCTGATTGCCACGCTCAGCTCATCAAGGAACGCAAGGAATTCTTCCCTGGAGCTGTTTGGTGATATGTAGCACGATATAATGTTGATGCCACCGTGTTCCACTACGACGAAATCCCGAGCTTTGTAGACTAAGGAGCAGGCTTGAAAAGCCCCCACAGGTCTCCAATGTATGGCTGCTAACTTGTTGCAGCTTCCATACCAGAAGATATTGTCCGGTATATTGCGTGGTTCAGATACCGCGCAAATGGCGACATTTAACTCCGCCATGTATTGATCCAGCAGATTCTGGGCTTGCCAGCCTCTGCCCAGATTACATTGGAGGATTTTCCGTTTCATCCTCGATCTCCATCGCTACCGGCCTCCGATCCGGTCTCTTTTCCAAACCAGCAACGGGCTTTGTTTTAAAGTCTGCCTTGCATTGGTTTGAACCCACTCTGTGGTTGGGATCTTTCCCTTGTTCTACACAGAGGATGCATCTAACTGGGTTCTGACACGCCAGTGCAGAATGGTTCATCTCGCCACATCTGAAACAGGTCTTGCTTCTATCCACAGTGGCGGTGCACTTTCCTCTCAGGTGTCCGTGTCCCCAGCACTTGTAGCACTGGGTCGGTCTGGCTTTAAGAAGTTCTATTCTGGCTACTGTCCAGCCAATCTTTATTTTTCCCTGTTGGGTTGCTTTAATCGCAGCCGCTAAGGGACATTGAGCCCAGACCGTGAACAAACCATTGGACATGGGTCTTATTATGCCAACTTTCACCTCCTCGGATTTGCATTCTCCCGCAATAGCGATGACGTCCGCAACTTCATCCGTGACGACCGAGTCGTCTATTCCAATTAGTCTAACTTCACCCTTGACTACGGGTCTTGTGACTATTGCCGTTTCACCTAATACGCCGGCAACTTTCTCTTTTAAGGCCTCAGCCTTAAGAGCCTTATCTTTGCCAGGTACCTCGATCACAATGCCACCATTGGCCGAGTGCCTTATGGATGGCTTGTCTATCTGTAGGTCACTGAGCGAAATTTCCTCTCTCAGTTTTTTCAGGGCAGCAGCGTAGGAGAAGCCATCTGCTACTCCTCTTATTGCGACTGCAGCTGTTCTGGGAGGTCTCCTCCTCTTAGCTTCACCGCTATTGGCTCCTTTCGGTTTTTCAGTGCCGGACTTTTGGCTATCCAAGACAGCCTGTTTAGCCTTCTTCCTTCTTTGTCGCTTGTCTTTTTTCGACTCTACCTGTTGCCAGGCTTCGTCCTTTTTACTGTTTACAACCATTGAATCACTTGATTGTGTCTCGAGTAAAGTCTGTGTCACTTTTCCCTTGGGGGCAACAACTTGAACGTTGCTAATTATCTTAGGTCTGTTCGCTGCAGCCACTTGTGCAACTTGAGCAGGAACAGCTCCTGGAGCGGAGTTCTGACCATGTTCCTTAAGGGATTGCCTCAGCTCTTTTCTTTGTGAGGTTAACTCTACAATGCGGCGTGATAGTTCTGCATCAACGTCTTGATACGCTTTCAGCGTACTCCTCTCAACTGCTGGGATCGGCACAGAGATACCTTTTAACGGGGGTCTCATGACCACATCTGTAAGTTGCATATTAGCCACATTTACACTAGGACTTGCAGATATGTCCTTTCTTTCCTTAGATTTAGATTTGGATTTAGAACCCTTATTGGGGATCTCGATCGGGGAGGTTGCTTTTTCTGATTTTTCAGTAAATCGACCTCCGTCTACAGCCTTTTTTAGATCTCCTACTATCTTTTGGAGATCTTGCACGTCCCGTCTCAGCTTGGCGGTCTCCCTTTTCGATAAGGCGAGTTCCGCAGCTAACTCTGTGTTCCGTCTCCTTAAATAACCAGGATCACCGGAATCTTCAATTTTCTCACCAAAGACTCTTAAGATTTCCTTGATGACACTGACTCTCTTTCTTATTTGGCCACTCAGGTAACCCTAATAGCTACTATTAACCCTAATCGTTTCAATGTCATCGAGCCATTCAATGGCCGACGCTCTTATCTGTGAGACGGGGGTCCAATTCCTCAATGTTTTGCGGGAGTGGGCGGAGCCTCTGCTCAATTGTCGGCTCATCAACGCTCCTCTTCCTTCTTCCAGGTTTCTTAGGAGGTTTCCTGGCACCTCTACCCTCTGCCTCGGAACACGATTGTGATTGCGGTTCAGAGTCCGTATTCACATTGATATGCGTACTCCGAGTGATCGCATTTGTACCACGCGTGATCCTCTTACTGGAAGTTTCTTCGTCCGTGGCAACGCATGGGACTTTGCTCGTTCTCGAACTCCTCCTGATTTGTGGAGTCGGATCGTCCGTATCACTATCCCGATCCGGTTTCTTCCTTTTCCCCAGAACTTGAGCTGAGGATGATGCCACTGAGGCATTGTCTATTTCAAACTCCATCTCTTGCGATGGATTATAGCTAACTTCAGATCCAGTAACCTGATTGTTTACACTAAGGTTACCTAACTCTCCCTTGCTCAGAAGAAAATGCTGAGGGAAGACATCGATTACACTTTGTTCCGGTGCATCGATTGTCACCGCATCACCATTGTTGTTATTAACCACAGAAGATTGTGGTTCTTCCATAGGCTCTGTGTCTGAGCGTGTATCCCGTTCCGATTGATTATGGACCGGTGATTGACTCAATCTTCGCTGAAGATTCACCAAGGATCGAATCAGGGAGGCATCCTCCCCGTCGGTTTTTTTCCCGGCCTTCGCCACTATGTTGGCGGGCAATGTCTCCCATGGTTCACCGTCCGGCAACCAATCTTGCAGAACCTGCTGCACCGTCGTTCTTGCAGGAGCAAGGCTGTCGCTCACTGCTTGCGCATCTTCTTGCGCATCCTCCCTCACCTCCTCATTCTCCCCAATTTTGATTGTAGATTTGTTGATGCTCATTGTAATGTATCCCACTCCTTGCCGCGGCTCGACCGGCCGGCGAATCTCCCGCCGGCCGGGGAGACGACCCGAAGCGTGACCCGAAACGTGACCGGAATCACGACGGAGTCGCCCCCCACAACCCCGGGACTCCCGGGGGGCCGGCTTATGCCTCTGGCCGGGGGGAATACGCGCACCCCGGCACAGGACTCCGAGCCCCTTACCGGCCCACAGGAATTTTAACGTTCCTGTGGGTTTTCAGGGGTCCCCCTCCTCCGACAGAGGGGGCACCGCGGCAAGTGGCGCCACCCGGGGGGCCCCACGGACGGTTGGGGTGAGGACGCCGCTCCCCGTCCACACCTTGCCCGCCGTGGCGACCAGCCGTCCCCCCACCGGTAATCACATCCAGTGGAAGGGACCCCACCTCTCCCGGCCGGCCGGTTCGGAACGGGAAACGGTCCCGACCGGCCAGGAGTACAAACTCTCGCCGCCAAGCCCCGCCTCGGAATAAGTCCGAGCGGCCCCAGCGGCAGGCCCGCGTGGTACCTTCCGGGCGATGGCCCGGGCGCGGCCGACCCCAGGGACGCTGGGACGGGGACCCAGGCTACCCAGCCTGGAGACCCCCAACCAGCACCCTGAGGCCGCACTTGTCGCCGGGCCCCGCCTCGGAATACGTCCGAGCGGCCCCGGCGACCGACCACCGTGACTCCCTCCGGGCGATGCCCCTCGGGTAAACCCTCCGGGCAAAGCCCCTCGGGTAGTCACGGATGGTCACCCACCCCCGCGGCCCCAGCCGCACGAGACCCCACCCCGAGACCCCGGGGGGAACACCCCCGGGAGAAAACCCCCGAAAACATCCCCCCCGAGAAAACGACGCAAGAACCCCGCGGCCCGGGCCGCAAATACATGGCGGGAGGGCAAGCGCCAAAGCGCCGTGCAATGCCCAATCCTAACGGTGCCATGCCACCGGGCGTTTGAATTCAAGGTCGCCATCCTCTACCACATACGAGCCGAAGCTCTATAGGGGAAGTGGGCCCCCTCCTCCCACAGGGAGGGCTCCCCAGGACTGGGGAAACTCCCCAGACTCGGGGAGTTGATGTACCCGACGTTACTCGGGTACGGGATGCTGTTAGCACCCCCTTTTTTTTTTTTTTTTTTTTTTTACGTCTGGAAAATGCGCAACCGCATACCCACCCGCCTCGGGGGAGGCAAGGTGGGTTATGTGGGGCTGGGGGTGTAAGCGACCCCCGACCCACTAAAAACCAGACGGCGACACTCGGCCTTGCGAGATGCTCTCGGGAACCGCTAAAGCATGACATCCGAGAGCATCTCAGGCTGCGCGTTGACTCGCGCCCTTCTCGCGAGGAGGGAGACGTTTGTCTCACTCCTCATGAGGAGAGGTGGGTGTCGCGCCACACTCTCCTCCTCACGGGGGACTACGTGCAATGACCCACAAGTCCCCCGACTTGTGGATCTGCAGTCCCCGTAAACCCCCCTTGACTGGGGGATTTACTCCATCCTCCGAATTGAGGATGGTGGTCTGCGAGGCCGACTAAGTGTCGGTCTCCATCTCCTCTTCCTCCCTACAACTGGCCGGTTTCTGTCGGCCAGAGGACGATGCTGTTGGTGGCCCGGCAGGGACTCGCTTCGCCGCGAGTGTACCGGGCTTTTTCGCCTTCGTCAACGACGCTTGCTTCGAGGAAGCTGTAGTTACCCTCTCGGCGAGCGGCATGTCCTCCTTCCGCCTCGAGGGAGGCCTGGGTCTACACCCTTTGCCTCCCAATCGGTGCGCGGCTGGCAAACCCAGGTCGGCGCAAGCCAGGCATTTGGGCTGCGCCGTGCACCCCTTGGCACTGTGGCCCAGCTCCCCGCACCGGTAACAGGCGGTGCTGCGGTCCACTGCCGCTTTGCACCGGGCCCGGACGTGACCGTGTCCGAGGCACCGGAAACAAAATACGGGTCGAGCCTTTAGTGTCTCCACCCTGACACTGCTCCACCCGACTTGCAGCTTACCTGCTCTGGCCAGCTTACTGGCCACCGAGATCGGGCAGCAGACCCAGACTGAGCCTGGGCCAACGTCCGAGCTGCGCCGGATCTCCCCCACTCGAATGTGCTCCTCCAGGCACCCCGTCTCCGCGGCGATAGCCAGGGAGACATCTTTGGAGGTGGAGGCCACGTCGAGACCCCGGACCCTAAGCTCCGCGGTCTTCTGGGGCTGCGTGACCTTCACCTCCTCCTTCTCCTTGAACACATCCTTCATCCGCTCGGCCAACTGCCGAGCTTTGGACAGGCGGTCCTTTCCGGGGATCTCTATAACAAGGCCCCCCATCATTGATGGCCTGAGCCTCGACCCCGAGATGCCGAGGTCTTGGAGGGAGATCTTCTCCCTCGCCTCGCCCATCACCCGGGCATAGGTCAGACCACTGCCCGCATTGTCCGCAATCGTGACCGTTACGGCCGCGGTTGCGGGCGCTCGCGGGCCCCTCTTCTTTTTCCTCCGCGATGTTTTGCGGCGCCCCTTATCTGGCTTCGCCGCTTGACCCGCGCCTGTCTGCTCCCCGGCTAGCGGAGCCACAGACCCCTTGGAAGCCCGCGGTAGGCGCTTATCAGCGCTCGCGGACTTCCTTCCTACGACCTTCGACCATAGTTCGTTCGTGTTCCCCCCCGAGCCAATACAGTCCCTCACCCCAGAAGATCCCCCCCCCTTCCCAGAAGACGACGGACCCCCCGTAGTTTTAACCCCCCGCGGAACCCCGGCTGATGGAGGTTTATTCCTCCCCCGGAGTTCTAGTTGCCCACGCAGCTCTCTATTCTCATCCCGACATTTCTGCATTGCCGAGATGGAGGAGTCCAGGACTTCCGCCATCTCGGCCCGCGTGTTGTCGACTTCCTGCTTTAATTCTGTGATCCTGCACAGAAGAGCCTCAACCTCTTGTGGGCTAAGCCCACTAGAGGCCGCGTTGTCCTCCACTACGGTTGGGCAGGGGGAGGTCCCCCTGTCCACTGTTCTCAGAGCAGAGCTTGGTGCCGGAATGTTCGGGCACCACTCCGAATCCCGTGCAGGCGGGTCGGACTCCTCCTCCTTCTCCATGTCGACGTCCCTGTTTCTGAGCTTGCGCTTCAGAGCAGGGGGTCGGCGCGACGGAGAGACGGATGCCCTCGCAGTGGCCAGCTCTGCTTTGGCTGCCGCGAGTGATCTCTTGAGATCATCGATCTCGGCATCCGCCTTCTCCTTACCACTCTTAAGCGTCTGAACGTACGCTTTCAGGGCGCTCAGCTCCTGGGAGGGGACCGGTTCCTCCGAGGCGCTGCGCGCTCTCTCCATCAGGACGCCCAGCGCGACCTGGACCTCCCGCGCCGCTCTCCTTAGCGCCGTGCTAAGGGTCGACTGCAGCCCCTTTGAAACGTCGGAGGTCTTGTCGACAGCCATAAGATGCCGACAAGCCTTCGCGTAAATCTCCGATGTTTTCTGTGTTGAGAGCACAGTTCTCATCTCCTCCTCGGTGGGAAGGCTGTCCCTTCCCCTGGTGCGCTTTGGAGGGGCGTTCGCGTCAAGGACGTAGAGCGCCTCCTTCAGGCGGACCTCCTTCTCTAATATGGCAAGGCGGTCGGCGCGGGCCGCCGTCATGCCAGTATATTCTTGGGTAGTTGGGGGCCGACCTCGGCCTCTCTCCACCGCCTCCGTAGCCTTCCTCTGATCGCTATGGACCTCCTCCACGTCCACATCCATGTCCTCCTCCTCGTCAGAAGACGAGGAGGAGGAGGAGGAATGTTCCCACTGGGGGTCCGGGGAGACATGCGCCTGCCTCATCGTCCCAGTGGTGGCTTTACTTCCGCTCTCCCTTTTGGTTAAGGGAGCGGTGCTTGCGGAAATCTTTCCGCCTCGGTCCACTCTTGTAAGCCGTACGGTTGGCTGAGAGGTGCCAGCCTTAGGACTAGCCTTAGGCTTCCCCCGCACTTGCACGGCCTTAAGCCCACCCTTGGTGAAGCGGATAGCCAATTCACCACGGGAGCTCGCTTCCAACTCCCGTGGAGGCCCGACGTACGATGACGATGAGGAGGCTGCCGGGACAATACAGCCTCTCCCACCGGCCGCTGCGGTATCCGATCCCGCTGCGACAGTAATGATCGTCTCGTTCTTAGTGTCCATCATGAGTAGTGTAAAAGAAGTTGGCTTTATTCTCTGGGGATCCCACCCATAGGACGGTTGGGTACCAACCCTATAGAGCCCGTCCTGCCCTCATTCATTCATCCACACACACACGCATACCGCCTTTCCAATCAAGGAAAGGCCTTGTACCAGGAAATCCTGGTACTGGTCGCTCTTGGCACCCAGTACGACAGTGTACTGGGTGAGCCCTCCCACCACGACAAGGTGGCGACCGACGGGAGAGTGCCACCCAGGAGGGTGCAGTACTCTGCGTTGATACCACTGCTT
>NW_028141600.1:0-24457 GCF_030444845.1 Prenolepis imparis
AAGCAGTGGTATCAACGCAGAGTACTGTAAATAATTGTCTCTTTTTTATGTAATTATAATAGATTAAAAGAATTCTTGTATACAATATTTTAACTTTTCTTAAAATTATAATCAATAAAGATGGAAATGTTTTATCTTAAATTCTAAATTTGCCAAGAACAAAGAAATTATTTCTATCGATAAATTTTTAAATTGAAAATTCGCTGTATTATAGGTAGCATAATATTAATTAATATTTATATTATAAATTATAGATTTCTGTAAGCTATAAATAAAAAACAAGTTTTTTTATATAATTTAATTCATTAAATATTTATTAAATCAAATATTTTAATACAAACTGTATTTTATCAAAGCCATGCTATTAATATACATGTGTAATACATCAATATTTAATACATAAAATAAAGTTTATATTAATATTTAGAAATATATATATTTGTAGACATTATACTTCTCAATTTCATGCGCAATAATTGTAACAGGAAAATTATGATAAAAAAATTATTCATTTTCAGAATGTAAATTAGTTAAACAAATATGATCATAAAAAATTTAAAAGAAAAGTAAGCTAATAATTATATAAAATATGTATATAAATATAATTATATATTTATAAAATAGCTAACATATAGATTGCAACACAATATAAATGCAATTTTGAAAATTATTAACGCTTTTACATATAATATATCGAGTTAAAATAATAATGATTAGACTTCTGTCCATATGTTATATAACTATCTTATATGTTTTGCATGCTTTAAAATTAATATATCACATTCTCTTCAAATGTTACATAAACGAAAAACTTACATAGTTAAAAATGTTTGAATCGCGTTTCACAATTTTATATTTCTAATATTACTTTTTATCAAAATTTTTGAAGCGCTTTTATAATATATCGGCTTAAAATAATAACTGTTTATGCTAACCATTAGTTTGACAAAAATAAATAAAAAAGTAATTATTTAAATTATCTTCAGTAATAATATTGTGCTTAACTTTAATATATAAAATATAAAATATATTATTAATCACAGAATATATAACAGCGTTGCACTGTATCAATACGTTTTATAGATACCTAAGTATTTATATTTATATCCAATTTAATTTATCTCAACTTATATAGAAACAAACATATATAACCATATAGAAATATAAAATAAAAATAAAATATTAAAGCTTCTGTTTTGGTTTTTAAAGGTTAATGTTAATATTAAAAATAATATTTTTAACAATCCATGTAGTTAAATTTTATGCACAATAGGTTAGATTATAATATTGCTTAACAGTTTAACATTACTATAGTTACACTAGTAGAAAACGTTTTAAAAGTCATAATGTATTTCTCTAAGAATCATATCTTGTATATCTGTTGGACAAAATTTTTGCAAAGCTTTAGATTTATATGCAATTATGCATTCGTTTATACTAGGTATAGCTTTTCTACTGATGTAACTAGCAAAAATTGATTTAATATTCTCTCTGCATATATCATTATTTTTATTATCTGTTGTTTTATCATCTGCCTTTAGCGAGAATTCTGCTTTTTTTTTAAATTGATTATGAATCCAAGTTTTTATAACTACCGCACTTCGTTTATGTAAAATTTTATTTTGTGATTTAAATTTTTCTATGCGAAGTAAAGATGGTAATCTTTTTTTAGCAATATCTTCTCGGAAAGCAGTCAACACTAAATTTTTCTCTTTCTCAGTCCAGCGGCATCTTCTCGTTTTACCAAAAGGAGATGCTAAAAATAATAAAATTTATAAAGAAATTAGAATATCAAGAGACACGGTAGTGTCTCGCGCCTAGTTAAGAGCGTAGCCGACACCAGCATTAACTACAATTAGAATATAAATTGCGAACAGAAATAATAAAAATGTTTAAAAATCAAATTAAGAACATATATATTACAATATATATTAACAATAATGCTAAAATAGAATGAAAACAACAAAAGTTAAATAAAAAGTTATTATTACAATACTATTACTTATTACAATTTTCTATATAATTCTTTGTAAGGCTTAAATATAATGTATTATTACAAGGAAAAATGTAATACTTACTCGAGCGTTTTTTCTTTTTAGAATTGATAATAAATTTTTGTTGATTTTCTTCGTGCGTTGCTTTTGGATATTTATTATTATTACTCTTATCACATTTTTTACCTGTAAAATTCAAAAACAAGAATGTTTTATTCTAATCTATCTACGATGCTACAAAATAATTACTTTGAGTTACAAGAACAAATCTTAAAAATTTTAAAAATTATTAATAATATAATATAGAATAATAAATTATATTATTTATATTATATTATTAGAAATATTAATAAGTATAATATAAATTATTTCGAATGATACATTTCTAAATTGAAAATTCGCTGTATTATGAATATATAGCATAATATTAATTAGTATTTATATTATAAGTTATAAGACTTTTACACAATATATATAAAAAACCAATTTTTTATGTAACATATTTTATTAAATATTTTATTAAATCAAATTTTTTAATATGAACTGCATTTTAACATAAAGCCATGCGATTAATATGCATTTAATATATCAATATTTAGCACATAAACAAATTAAAGCTTATATATAATATTTGTAGAGATACTTTCATAGAAATTATACATCTTATAATTGTACATTCAGTAATAAACATTATTTTATTAATAAAAATGTACTTACCATCTGATTTATTATATCTGTAATCATTATGAATATTATAATTCTCGCAATCAGAATCATCATCATACTTTGTGCGCTCAATGTACTCTACAGGGCAGAAAACAAATTTATATATTTCACCGTTTAGTAACAATTATAACTGCTTTTTCTTTTTTTCTATTTGTTAAATATTTATTCATAATATCTATTTTAAAATATTTATTTTTTGATATTTAAAAATCTAAAAAACATTAATTTAATATTATATATAAAAACAGTTAAGATTCTATTATTTAATTACTTCTATAAATTAGATATATATATGTATACATATATAAAATTAAGTGTCACTAAAATATTTACTTAATAAAAGATTAATTTAACACATATATATTATTGAATATATTCATCAACAATATTTTGAAATATATAAACATTACATCCAATCAAACTTATTAAGCATGTGAAAGATTAATTTAATTTTTATATAAGAGAATTTATTTAAATAAAAATTAATTAAAATGAAAAGATCTATATAAAACATTCAAAATAATTTCATAATTGTGATAAATAAATAAAAAAATTTTACAAATTATATTAGCACAAAAAATTGCTTACCATATTCAACATTTTCAGTTTCCTCTAATAAATCTAAATTAGCCTCGCCACTAAAATTATGTAACATTTTCAAATTATTTATATTGTCTTTTTGTTTTATATTTCTTGAAGCATTCATATGCAAATTCTCCTTATTCTCATCATGCATACCAAGTCCTTTTTTTAAAACTTTTGACATATCTAAAATATCAACCGCTGCTATAGGTTGACGATATATTTCTTTATGAATTTTCTCATGATGTCCCATGAAACTTGCAAAACGATCTATTTTATTTTCTGGTAAATCTAAGCTCGCACATGTTGTTGCAATGTGTTTTCGTAGAGTAGTACCACGTAATGTTTTTGCATGTTTAGCACCACATTCATGAGCAAATTGACGCAATAACGTACAAGCTCTGAGATATTTATGACGTTTGTTATGATATCCGGGAATTCCGAATACATACGGATTTTCAGAAGAAACACCTGCATTCTTTCGAAATTTTAAAATAACTTTTAAACTTTTACGCATTTCAAAATCTAATAATATTGGAACAAATCTTGTGAGTTTTCCACGAATAATGACGCGTCTATACTTCGCCGCAGCATCTTTGTCTTCTGGAAGTAATTTTCGATACTGCTCATCACTTTCATTAATTTTCTCTGATTTTTTAAGATCACTTATTAATAATCGTTCTGTTTCACCTGCTCTCCGACGATTAAATATTTGAATGTAAATAAGAGTAGCTTTCGCTAAAGTTAACCAAGCTTTATATGTAAATTTATGTTGTAATATCTTATATGATGCTTCGCGTAAATTTGTTATATATTTATTCAATTTAGTAATATCAGTTTTCAATGGTAATATCACTTTTTCATTACGCTTTTTCGCAATTCGACTTTCTAGTACAACTTTATTTACAGTACAGCCATAATCTTCTTCAAGAAGAGACATAAAGTCATGAACATATTCTTTTTTTACTTTATCATGTTCTTTAATATATTCACTTTCTAAAATTTGACCTATCTTTTTTATACAAGTGCCAAGTGTGGAAGCAACAGTGGGAGCTCTGTATATATATGTCGTTTCATTTAAGCCAGCAACTATATCTACCGCTCTGATTGCTGAATCATAAAATTTTGGATCGTAAAGTGATGCAAAATCCGTAATTTCAGGATTAATTTTCTTCAAAGCAATTAAATAACGACCTAGAAGTCTGAGATGAGCTCTTATCATATCATGCTGGTGTTGCAAACTATATTTTTTGCACATTTTATTAGCATATTTAATAATAAGGGAATCGTATCTAATTATTCTTACTATATCATCTTCCCTCATTACTGGGAAGACATGCTCTCGTAATTGTTGACAAGCATCTTTATGAATTCGACCAACTTCTTTACGTGCTAGAGCTAATGTTGATTTTACAGTTTGTCTTTGTTTCGGATCACAAATTCTATAGTGATGTCTAAGGCTATTTTTGGCAAAGAAACCTTTACACTTGCAACATGGTGCAAAGTCTGTAGCATCACGTTTTAATTTTTTTTGTGGTCGTCTACATGTTATTAAATTTCCATTATTGAATTGCGGATCTATATTATATATAAAATTCTCTTTTCTTCTTAAATGATCTATCAATTTTTTACGCTCTGCATTACCCTTTGGCAGAAACCTAAACTTTTTTACTTCTTCCTCATCTTTATGTACATTTTCTAAATGTCGAGCTATTTTTGTTTGCATTTTATAACAAAAGAAACAAAAATTTGTTTTGCCTTGACCTTTAGGGCCTCGCGATTTTTCAACATACAAATGAGCATCATCGCAAGCAGAAAATCCTTCTACGTTAAGTTTTATAGTATCAAAAGAAGTATCTATTGTTGTGTTATTGTTGGAAGATTTATAGAAAGTACTATTATTATTTGAAGTTGATGCCGAATTATTGTTATTAATTTCTGCAGTTTCTGCACTTTCTAAACTATCACTATCATTTAATTCATAATCTGTCAAATCATTTATTGTACTACTTATCGTATCAATAGATGCTTCTTTTCCGACGTCATTTTTCAACTCTTCTGTAAAATTAAAATTAAATTAATATTAAATAAATATTATTAGAAATAACAAAAGAAATCTGAACATAATCTAAAACTTACCAACATCTAAGTTTATAGAAAGTGAAGAGCTTTCTTTTCTTGAATTTATAGTTTCATTAGATTGTTGTCCAATATATCTGGATGATAATATATTTTTGGTTGTATTCCAACCTTGAAAATTTAGATTAGTATTTTCATTTATGTTTGAATCTGAATCACTAAACTGTTCATTGAATGATGATATATCATCGGTCGAATTTAGAGTAAAATGTATATCATCTTTTTTTGTTAAGTTCTCATTATTTGTTACATTTAAAATGGAATTATTATAATCTGAATTTACATTTATATTATTATTAAAAATATATGAGTCTAAATTAAGAACATCTTGTGACAAATTTATTTCTTGCATTTCAGAAAGCAAGTTATCATTTCTCATATCGCTATGCATACTACATAACGTAGAGTCTACATGTAGATCATCACAAGTATTATTGAACCTAATTGTATCTGTTTCTTGTGAAGAATGTGTTTGATCTGTATGTTCTGTGTAAACTGATCTGTATGTACTGTCTATAACCTTGGCGTGAAAATTTTCAACAAGTGAAATATTATGAAGTTGCACTTTAGGTAGATCATTATTTAAATTTTGTTTAATATTTGTGAGCATTTTAATATTATCTGAAATATGTATACATATATATAATATAAAACATGAAAAAATTATAGTTAAGAATTACAATATAATTGTTAAATAAAGGAAACATTTATACTCAAAGTAAAGAATACAATATAATTAGTAAGCGATCAAGTAAAGCATGGTCAAAGTAATTCTATTAATTTTACATTACCATTTATCACTAGAAGATTTGCAACATAACGACTTCCTGATTTGTATTGAACAATAATCATTGTATCATTGTTTGCTTGTTTAACTTTCTTAGCTTGACACACATCATATACATTATTGGAAAATTTAATTAATGCAAACATCTCAATGTGTAATGCAAATATCTTAAATCAAATAAAAACAGTTTTACTATCTTTTTATTTTATTATAATTTATAAATCTTATTATTATATATAGGTTATAGCAACACTCCCGCGTTTTATGCTTTATAAATCCAAACTGTTGTCAAAACTAAAAATATTAAGCTAAGACTACATAAATGCGTTGAGTTGCGACAACGCATGTGCTAGGACATGTGAACCAATTGGAGTGGCTTGCGACAGGCTTCTGATTGGTCCTTGCTGCATGCAATCTTAGCTTAATATTTTCAAAGAAAGAGTTCTGTTACATATGAATATATACTAGGGCTCGCTATTATACGTATAAACAAAAATACGTTTATTCGTATAATTAACATATCCGTACAGTATAAACGTTTTTCCACACATGTGTTTTAAGGACCTATTATACGTTTAAACGATTATACGTTTAAAGAATAATATACGTATATATACAATTATATAAGCATTATTATTTAAGCATAATAAGTTAATTTTGTACAATATTCTTTTTCACTCAATAGGAGATTAGATAAACAGATTTAAAACACGTGTACGGGAAAACGTATTATACGGATATGTTAATTATACGTGTAAACGTATTTTTGTTTAAACGTATAAAGATGCAAATTCATGGAGATGCTCAACGCTCATTTTCAGCGTCAAAAGAGGTCACGTGACCAAAAATAAAGATACCAATTCGTCAGTTTTGATCACATGACGTCTTTTGACGCTAAAATTCAGCGTCTAACGTCAGTATGAAAATAAGGCACCTTAATAGTGAACTTTACGCGTAAACGTTTTGCTACGAGCAAACGTTTTTTTATAAGTAAATGTAAACGGATAAACGTTTTACATTTGCACGTATATTCGAAAAACTTATATTTTATTTCGTTTTTCAAATATATGTGTAAACGTAAAACGTTTATCCGTTTACATTTACTTCTAAAAAAACGTTTACTTGTAGGAAAACGTTTACACGTAAAGTTCACTATTATACGTTTAAACTAAAATACGTTTACACGTATAATTAACCTATCCGCGTATAATACGTTTTCCTGTACACGTGTTTTAAATCTGTTTATCTAATCTCCTGCTATTGAGTGAAAGAGAATATTGTACAAAATTAACTTATTATGCTTAAATAATAATCATATAATACATATATCTCCATCTCTCGGCCATTAGAGCCAAACGCGATGTTTTTGCGTTAAATAACGCGAAATTAATATTTTCGCTAAGTCGGAATTGTATCCTTGGTTTGGATCCCTAATTCCTGTGTTCCCCTTTTTTACCCCCCTGTAAAGCTATAGGCGAGAAAAATATCGGTCCGAAAGTCGGCTGAATCGGGAATCGAACCCGAGACCTTTCGCTTGCCGGGCGACTGCTCTTCCAACTAATAATATTTAACTTAAATAATAATGCTTATATAATTGTATATACGTATATTATCCTTTAAACGTATAATCGTTTAAACGTATAATAGGTCCTTAAAACACGTGTGCGGAAAAACGTTTATACTATACGGATATGTTAATTTATACGAATAAACGTATTTTCGTTTATACGTATGTCGTGTATTCTTGTCTTCGTCGGGAGAAGTGAGGTAATTGTTGCAGGTATAAAAAAGATTACTCCGTTTTCTTTACATGATGAATAATCCTTTACTTGGCTAATAATGATACTTGAACAGTAGTTCCCGAAACGTGTGTATCGCTACGTGGTTGGAAATCGAGAGAGCTCTCCTTCTCCCGCTCTCCCTAGCTAAACCCCCGACTCGCTCGCTCGACGCTCCTCGCCGCTCGCGCCTGCGCTACCAACATTCGCGCTTGATACTTTATCACATATGTAACACTTTCCTTCCCCTCTAAGAAAAAAAAATTTTCGCAGATATCGGTATATGAAACGGGGAAAGAAAGAAAAGGAAAAAAAAATTAAACAATAGTAACAAAAAAATTTAACGAAGGAGAAAAAAAATTAACGCATTACTGGTTCCCGTAACGTTTAGGTGGGCCACAAGTTCGCTTAGATTTCCGCGGAGTCTCTTGTTCAGAAACTCCCTTCTCCTTTCGCTTCCTTTCAGTGATGTGGGTGTTTTCCTTACTAGGATCCTTATCTGCATTCATTGAGCCTCCTTGGACTAGTGGTTGGTTTGTTTCAACCTGATCTTTTTGTTCTGCGGGTACTTCAGTTTCTCCAGGTGCATTGTAGTCCCATAATTTCTCCGAAATTTGGGGATCCTGTGCGACGTTTCCGACTCTTTGTATTTGATCAATGTGTCGCTTCCAACAGGTGTTATTATTCATTCGGATTATATAATGTAATAGTCCAATGCGTTTTTCGATCTTTCCAAACTTCCATTTAGTAGATCCGTAATAATTTCGACATTCAACTCTCTCTCCTACTTGAAACTCGCGCGTATTACATATTTCCCTGTTATCTGTGTTACTTTTTCCACTCGGCAGTAATAACGATAAACGTGTACGCAATTTTCTATTGAATATCTTTTCAGCCGGCGACATTCCTATGACAAAATGCGGTGTTATTCTATAATGAAATAATATCCTTTGCACCGCTTTTTGTAATTCTAATAACTGTACTCTATTATTTTGAAACTTCTTCTTTAACGCTATTTTTAAAGTTTGAACGAAACGCTCCGCTTGCCCATTTGTCGCCGGATGGAACGGGGCTGTCGTTTTGTGAGTAATACCATTACAACGTAAGAACCGTGCAAACTCATTTGATATGAAATGTCGTCCGTTATCCGAAACGATTATCTCCGGGATCCCGAATGTAGTGAATGTTTGCCTGCATTTTTGTATGGTTGTATTACTCGTTAAATCTTTTGTAATATAAACCTCGGGCCATTTCGAAAAAGCGTCTACCAAAACAAAAAAATAATGGCCCATAAATGGCCCCGCAAAATCAATATGTACACGCTGAAATGGGAATTTAGCTGCTTCCCATTTGTATGTTTTGATTTCACGTGGATTATTTCGTACCAAATTACAATTTGCACAATCTTTTGCTACTTTTTCGAGGTCCTGGTCAATACGTGGCCACCACACATACTGTCTTGCTAACGCTTTCATTTTAACAATGCCTGCGTGTTCGGAATGTAATTCTTGTAAAATTCTATTTCTAAGTTTTAGTGGGATTATTACTCGGCAATCCCGCATAATAACGCCTTTTTGAAAACTAAATTCGTCCATTGGAATATTGAATCGTTCGCCTGGTTTAATACTGTTACCCTTTTGTAATGCTAAATATAGTGGTTGTAATTCCCTATCTTTTTTTGTTTCTTCCGATAGTTCAAAATGCATAATTGGTAAAGACTCTATAACATTTATTTCGAAATTATCAACTACATCGTTTTCGTATTCCACTTCATATGTAATTGGTAATCGTGATAACCCATCTGCATTACCATGTTGCTTCGTACTTCTGTATTTGACGTCATATTTGAACCCTTGCAAGAAAATTGCATAATGTTGCATTCTTAACGCGGAATGTGCCGGTAACCCTTTTCCCGGCATGAAAATTTGCGTTAAAGGACGGTGATCCGTATATAATACAAAACGATTTCCGAAAAGGTATTGATAGAACTTTTTAATTGCAAAAATTATTGCGTAAGCTTCTTTATCGATTTGGGAATATTTTCTTTGAGTACGCGATAGAGTTTGAGAGGCATATTGAATTGCGCGTTCTGTCCCGTCGGCCTGTTTTTGTGAGAGAACCGCTCCCACCCCGTACGCACTCGCATCGCACGCTACTATTAAAGGTAATTTCGGGTTATAATGCGCTAAAACCTTTTCGCTCATGAATTCTTTCTTTGCCTTATGGAACGCTGTTTCACATACCTTATTCCAATTGAGCGGACAAGATTTACTTTGTCTACCTTCAAGTAATTTATATAGTGGATTTAAAATTGTACTTGCATTTTGTATGAACCTACCATAATAGTTTACTAATCCTAAAAACGCACGCAATTCTGTAATATTTTTCGGGCGGGGCATGTTTTCAATCGCTTCCATTTTTGCCTTATCTTTGTGAATACCCGTTCTATCAATATAATGTCCGCAGTAATGTATTCCGTCCTTAAAAAATTCACTCTTTTCTGTATTAATTTGTATATTGTACTCGCTTAATCTATCTAATACTTGTTTCAGTCTTTCTAAATGTATTTGATCTGTTGACCCCGTAACTTTAATATCATCTAAAAATACTGCCACTCCGGGAATATCTTTTAAAACGTTCTCTATCTCTCTCTGCCAAATCGCGGGCGCCGACGCAATTCCGTATAGCAAACGTGTACATTTGTATAGTCCTCGGTGCGTATTTATAGTAAGCATCTCTTGATCATCCGGATGAACCTCCATTTGCAAATAAGCTTGCTTTAAATCGATTTTAGAAAATTTGTTTCCACCGGCTACCGCATAAAACAATTCATCGATCGTTGGTAGTGGATGTTCATCTATTTCTAAGTGTTTATTTAACGTAACACTAAAATCTCCGCATAAACGAACTGTTCCGTCTTTTTTTAATACTGGTACCACAGGAGTGGCCCATGCTGAGGAATTTACTTTCTTAAGTATACCTATTTCAACTAATCTTTCTATTTCTGTTTCTACCAACGACATTAACTTGAAAGGTACTTTTCTAGCTCGTAAAAAACACGGACGCGAATTTTCTTTAATTGCTAACCGAGCTTGTATATTTTTTATTTTAGATGAATTTGGATCTAAATCCTCTTTATATTGTTGTAATAAAAACTCGACTTCCTTAGGTAAATCTGTATTTAATGTATTTAATGTATCCGATAATTGAATTTTTAATTGCCTAATCCATTCGCGGCCTAATAATGGTTCTCTATCTGTATTTGCAATGTACATATTTAACATTTTGACCATACTGCCATACCGTACTTGAACTTTAACAAATCCGACAACTGGAATTGTCGTTTTACAGAAAGTAACCAATTGTAGGTTCGATTTTTCGACGCGCACGCCAGGACAAAAAATTCCTACAAACGATTTACTTACAATGGTGACGGCCGCTCCGCTATCAATTTCGAAACGTGCTTCCTTATCACCTAAAATTACCGCTGTATAATATTTTTCACGAAACTTATTATGCTCCGTCTGCGTCGATAAAATCTCCCCCAATTCATTCGCCGCTACTTTGCTTTTTCTTTTGCATACTTTCTGTAAATGACCTTTTGTACCACAATTTCTACAAGCAACATTCCTGTCTAAAGTACAAACAGTCGCTAGATGTTTGCCGCCGCACCTGAAACATGTAATGTTTACATCGGCACTGGAATGTGCCCACGAAACGTTACCGTTTCGCCTCTTATTTACGAACGCGTTTGACTTTCCTTGTGTCTTCTTCCTTGCTGTAGCTCGTTCGTTCTTCTTATTTGAAAATTTTTCTTTTTGATTTAACGAAATTACATTTGCTGGTCCAGCCTGAATTTGGTCCACGTCCTTCTCTGATAACTCCATGGATGTTGCCATTTCCACCGCCTTTTCAAAAGTAAGGTCCTTCGTTTCAAGCAACCGTGATTGAGCTCTTTTACTCAACAATCCAAAAGCTAACTGGTTTCTTAGAGCAGTCTGCAAATATTGTCCAAAATTGCAATTTATACTTAATTTATGTAACGCAGCAACGTATTGCTGCACCGTTTCGCTCTCTCCCTGCTTCCTCTGGTGAAACCGATAATTTTCTGCAATTTCGAGGGGTGCGGGTGCGTAGTACTCCGCTAACTTTGCCGTTAGAACAGCGTAGGTTTGTGTATACGGGTCCACCGGAGCCACTTTATCGCAAATTAAGTCAAAAGAAAGAGAGCCGATAAAATGTAATAAATACGCAACTTTTTGCGCCTCCGGAACTTTAAAAACTGTAGCTGCTCCCTCGAAACGTCTTAACCACCGTTTCCAATTTGTCACGTTCGGATCAAAAGTTTCTATTGCAAAATTTCCGTGTACCACCGGAACCAACGAAGCCGATGTCTCTGTCATCATGCTGCGACAATTCTACTTGCTTCTCTTGAAACTTTTGCGTGCTAATGTACTCACGTGCTTCTCCCTTTTTTTTATGAGTGCAACCTTTCGTTCGACCGTACGCAGATGAACCCAGCAGAATTAGCGTTGTACTGGCCGTCAATCACAGGATCCCATCCTCGTCGCCAACTGTCGTGTATTCTTGTCTTCGTCGGGAGAAGTGAGGTAATTGTTGCAGGTATAAAAAAGATTACTCCGTTTTCTTTACATGATGAATAATCCTTTACTTGGCTAATAATGATACTTGAACAGTAGTTCCCGAAACGTGTGTATCGCTACGTGGTTGGAAATCGAGAGAGCTCTCCTTCTCCCGCTCTCCCTAGCTAAACCCCCGACTCGCTCGCTCGACGCTCCTCGCCGCTCGCGCCTGCGCTACCAACATTCGCGCTTGATACTTTATCACATATGTAACAACGTATAATAGAGAGTCCTAGTATATATACATATCCAGCTTTATACCTATATATATTTTTTTAGATAATTAAGATGTTAAATAGTTAATGGTTTAGTATTTCTTTCTGTTGTCAAAAAGATCATTGAGATATAAGTCATAATAATGTGTTACTTATTGTTAGTATAGCTTCGATATATGTATAGATTTACAAATTATGTTTTATTTGTGTAACTCGTATGCAAGTTTGTTTATAATTTTATTATTTGAAAATATAAAAGAAAAAAATTACAGATTTGATATTTTATTGACAATGACAAGTTGCCACTTGAATTTTCATATTAAGAGTATGCCTGTGAATCCCACATGTACATGCATTTTTACACTGATTCTTTAAGTTTTATACTATTTGTTAATTGACTATTATGTAAAATAATAGTTATTCTTATTATAATATACATATGTAAATAAAGAAATTACTTGTATATCAATCTGTCTGATTACTTCAAATTTACAATCTCACACATTTATATTCATGATTTTGACGATGTGGATTTCCATTGTAGCTATAAATAAGTCAAGCCCCACTAAACACCAAACAACAGCAATATAACATCAATGTTATAATTTCCCACTCAACAATGTAACATGCCTTGTAATGCATCAGTTGTTGAGTGAGAAATTATAATATTGATGTTATATTGCTATTGCTTGGTGTTTATAGTGGGGCGTAGATCTCATCATGTATATACTCAGACAACACCAAGTCCAAAATTGGCGCACAAGATATCTTTAAGATATCTTTAAGATGTCTTTTTGATATCATATCATAAGATTTCTTAAAGCTGTCTTAAAGATTTCTTAATGATATCTTATGCGTCAATTTTAGACTTGGTGCTGTCTGGGTATAAAACAATCAAATATATGTTAATATGGTATAAATTAGATCTATTCATATACATATATGTGTATATTTTTGAAATATGAGTTTATGAGATTAAAATAATAATCGCTTATATATGAAGAGTTAGTTATTAATATTACCCATACAGCACAAAACGTTTCAGTTATATTGCAGCAATGTTACAATCTTTCAAGTTGCAATGTAACATTGTAGAGACATTACAAAAACATATAATTGTAATATTTCATGAGAATATTGCAGCAACATTCCATAAAGATTACAAAATACAATCTATTCAATTTTCATTGTAGTCACTATAATTTGTTCATTTATTGTATTATGTGACGGTCCTATTAAGACATTGAGTCCAAATAGAGACATTGAGAAATATGTGTAATTAATATAAAAAAATATATTACTTATATTTAATGTACTTATATATATATTATATATATGTATATGTACGTATATAGATATATAATTAAATGTATTTCCTTTAAACATTTTTAATAAAGATATAATTAATTCCAATTGATGTTTGTATATCAATTTATACTTAAATATATTTAAAAAAGATGACAAAAGCGAAATTTTTGCCAGTAAAATAAAAAAAAGTAATATTACTAAATAGTTGCAGCACGTTGCATATTTTTTCAAATACATTACATTGCAATGTTGCTACAATGTTTCATTGTAATATTACAAAAAGCGGCCAACCAGTCATTGCAGCAAGCTTGCAGCAATGATGCAGCAATATTTCGCAACCAATATGCAATATTCCAATGTTTCAATGTAAGGTCTATGCAATGCTTCTGCAATCTTTCGGTGCTGTATGGGTAGTGTTGCAAGACAGGTTGTTCAAGTAATCTCAGTGATTAAAATCAGTTGCAGGTAGAACAGGTTAAATCTAGTAAAAAAGTCCTCTACCATTTTTCGATATTCGCAATAATTAATAAGAAATTCATTGAAAAAATGACCAATTCGCGCGTCCTATAAGCGCGCGGCGAGATAAGATAGCCCAGTTTTATACGGTTACCAAGTACGCGGCAGGAAGAAACAGTATAATATTACGGTTGCTAAGCGCGGGGAGGAGCGATCGACAAAAGATAATAACATTTACGAATGTCGCATAACGCTGGACCTCCGAGTAGGCTGTCTGTTCTTGCCGCGTGCTTGTAGGCCGCGCAAATTGGCCGATCTATTTCAATTAATTTCTCAATAATTATTGCAAATATCGAACAATAGTACAGAACTTTTCTACTAAGTTTAATCTACTTTACATGCATCTGACGGGTGGGGCGCGAATTGCCGGACATCCTATATAAAGACCTGGAAATAATCATAATATGTACAATTTTAAATATCTTATAATAAACTGTATACATAATAATGTATATTGTAAGAAACAATATACAATAGAAAATATAATAAATTTATGCTATAAAAAAATAGGTTCTGGAAAACACCAATATATATATATATATAGACCTGGAAATAATCGTAATATCTAAAATTTTAAATATCTTATAGTAAACTGTATACATAATAATGTATATAGTAAGAAACAATATACAATAGAATATATATTAAATTAATGCTATAAAAAAAAATAGGTCCTGGAAAACGCCCTATGACATATATATATATATATATATATATATATATATATATATATACAGGGCGCCTAGCAACCGTGTAACATTATACTGTTTCTTTTCGCCGCATGCTTAGTAACGATATGAAACTGGGCTGTCTTTTCTCGCCGTCGTCACGCGAATTGGCTGATCTTCTTTAATTTATTTCTCATTAATTATTGCGAAAATCGCAAAATGGTAGAGGACTTTTCTATTCAGTTCAACATGCTCTACTTGCAACTGACGGGTGGTTCGCGAATTATGGGACACCCTGTATATGTATAGGCTTCCGGTTCCGGAGTGAGCGAGAGTGACAGGTGTGAGAACGTGTGATCTGAGTTTGTGAGAGAGTGAAGGAAGGAGGGCGTGGAGAGTTAAAAGGACGGGTGCAGGGTGGAGAGAAGCGAGGGTGGAGGAGTAGTGAGAGGGGAGAGTGGTGGGAAGCAAAGATGGCGGCGGTATAGGGGAGAAAAGAGAAGTGGAGGTTAGGAGGTAGAGAAACACGCGGCGGCGAGAGTGTAGACGAGTGTAGCGGGAGTGTAGACGGGTGTAGCGGGAGTATAGACGTGTGTAGAGGGAAGGCGAGTATAGCGAGAGCGCGGGACGTAAACCATAGAGTATAGACGAGCGCGAAGAAGGGAGGCGAGTGGATAAAATACGTGGAGAGGACTGTTATAGCAAGGAGTAGAAAGTGAAGAGGAAATGGGGGACGAGGACGATACAGGAAGGGTAAAAGAGGGGGAGGGAATAAAGACGGGGGCGGAAGAAGGAAAGAAAAAGGTAGGAAGGCCGAAGAAAATAGAAGAGATGGCTAAGCTAAGAAGAGGTAGCGCGGGATGCCTAGAGGAATATTTTAAAAGGAAAAGGGAGGGGTTAGGAGAGAAGGATACAGAGGAAGATGAATGGGTGCTTAGAAGGAGTAGGAATGTAGAGAAATTACAAGAGGCAGGGATGGGGGACGAGAGAGAAGAAGTAACAATGACAATGATAAAGTCAATGGGGGAAAAAATAATGGAAAGGCATAATGAGGAAGTGGGGAAGATAAGGTTAGAGATGAGGCAAAGAGAGGAGTTGTGGAGAGAGGAAAAGAAGGAGATGAGGCAAAAAATTCAGGATCTAGAAAAGAGGGTGTCGGAGATGGAGAATAGAATGGAGAAGGGGAGAGAGGGGGAGAAAACGGAGGGTCATAAGGGGCTGGAGGAGACAGTGGCGGATAGAATGAAAATGAAAAGCATAAGGAGGAAGCTGGAAATGAAGGAAAGGGAGGAGAGGAGGAACAATGTGGTGATTCGCAGACTGGAAGGAGGGGAAGGAGAGATAAAAGGAAGGGTGGAAAAAATGTTTGGGGAGATAGGGGCAAAGGTAGAAATAGAGTGGATAAGAAAGGTGAAAGGGAAGGAAGGATATGAAGGAGAGATGGCGGTGGTGAGGTTAGGTAATAAAGATCAGAAGAAGCAGGTAATGGAGAAAAAGAAAGGATTAAGAGGAAGGAAGGTTAGAATAGAAGATGACTTAACATGGGAGGAGAGAAAAATGAAATGGAAAATAGGGGAAATTGCGAAGGAGGAAAGGGTGGACGAAAAGAGCTGGGCGGGGGTGAAGAGTATTTTACCGAAGGGATATAGGTGGGAGAAGCAGTGTGCGAAAAGAAAAAGCAAAAAAGGGGGAGCGATGGGGGGGATAATTATTGGTATAAGAGAAGAGAAGGGGGTAACAGAGATGATTGAGGTAGAGGAGAAAGAAGAAGGCGATAGAGGTAAGAGTAGGAGAGGAAAGATGGAGGGTAGTAGGAGTTTATGTGAACGGAGATATGGCGAAAAAGTTAAAAAGAATGAGGGAGTGGTTAGAAGAGCAAAAGGAGGATAGATTGATTTTGATAGGAGGGGATTTCAACGCGAGGACAGGTAGGCTAGGGGGAAGAAAAGGGGATGGAGGAGGAGGAGGAAGAAAGAAGGTCGAAGGATAAAAAGATGAACGCTGAGGGAAAGAAATTAATAGAGGAGTTGGAGAAAGTAGGATGGGAGATTCTAAATGGGAACACAAAGGGGGATGAGGAAGGAGAGTTTACGTATGCGGGGGGGAGAGGAGAATCGGTTACGTGTTAGGAGAAGAGCAAGTGAGGGAGAGAGTGGTGAGAATGGAAGTAGGGGATAGTGTGGAGTCAGACCATCAACCGTTAATAGTGACGCTAGAGAGGAAAGGAGAAAGGTTGGTAAGGAGAGAGCAGAGAAGAGAGAAAAGGAGAGGAGGAAGATGGACAGGGAGGGGTGGGGAAAGGATTAGGGATAGGATAGAATGGGATGATAGAGAGGATAGAGAGATAGATGAGGAGTTAAGGATAAAGGTGGGAAGAATTGGCGAAGAGCTAGAGGAAGGGGCAAAGGAAAGCGGAGGGAAGAAAAGGAGAGTTGGTGGGATTAAGAGTGTGAGGAAAAAAGAAAAGAGATGAGGAGAGTTTTAAGAGATTGGAGAAGGATAGGAGGGGGAGGAGAGGGATATAGGAAAGCAAGAGCGGAATATAAATTGCTGTGTGGAAGGAAAAAGAAAGAGGAAAATGAAGAATGGATCAAGGAGGCGAGTGAAGCAAAGACAGAAGGGGAGGTGTGGAAGATAGTAAACAGAGAAAGGAAAAGGTGGAAGGGAGTGAATGAAGGGATAGAGGGAAAAGAATGGAGGGAGTATTTTATGAGGTTGTTGGGAGGGGTGGAAGGTAGTGTTAAAAGGGGGAAGGGAGAAAGAAGGAAGGACGAAGAAGATAGAATAGAAAGGAACGAGGTAAGAAAGATTGTGGAGAAGCTGAAGAAGGGGAAAGCAGTAGGAACAGATGGAGTGCCGAATGAGGTGTGGAGATTTGGCGGTGAGGGGGTGGAGGAATGGATGTGGAGGCTCTGCAATAGGGTATGGAGGGGGGAAGGATGGCCGGAGCAGTGGAAGGAAGGAATAATAGTGCCACTAGTGAAAAAGGGAACGGGGGACAAGGTAGAGGATTATAGGGGAGTGACGCTGATGCCGACGATATATAAGGTGTATGTAGGAATTTTGACGGAGAGGTTGAAGGAGGAGGTGGAGGATAAGGGAATGATTCCACCGAGTCAGACGGGTTTTAGAAAGGGGATGGGGGTTATAGATAATATATATGTGCTGAATTACTTGGTGAATAGACAGTTAGAGAGGAAAGGGGGATTAGTGGTAGCTACGTTTGTGGATTTGAAGGCGGCATTTGACTCGGTGGATAGGGAGGTATTAATGGAGGCTATGAGGGAAAGAGGAGTTAGAAAAGGGTTAATGAATAGGATTGAAGAGGTATACAGAGAAACAAGTAGTAGAGTGAGGGTGGGGAGACGCTGGGGGAGAGTTTTTGGACGGCAAGAGGGGTAAGACAGGGGTGTCCTATGAGCCCTCTCCTATTTAATCTGGTACTGGCAGATGTAGAGGAGGTGATGAGGAAGGGGGGATGGGGGGAGTGAAATTGGGAGAGGAAAAAGTGCATTGTCTGGCGTATGCAGATGATATGGTTCTGTTAGCGGAGAATGAGGAAGGAATGAAGCACATGTTGGGGAAGCTGGAGGGATATTTGGATAGGAAGAAGCTGGAGATTAATGTTGGAAAGACTAAGGTAATGAGGTTCAGAAAGGGAGGGGGAAGGATGAAGAGTGTGAAATGGAGATGGAAGGGGAAGCTTTTGGAAGAGGTGAAGGAGTTTACCTACCTGGGATACAGATTGAAGAAGAACGGGGGGCAGGAAGCACACGTAAGGGACAGAGTAAGGAAGGCGGGGGCGATAATAAGACAGGTATGGGGGATAGGTAAGAGGAGGTTTGCGGGAGATTGGGAAAGGAGAATATGGCTGTGTGAAAGGCTGGTAGGGACGGTAATGGAGTTCGGGGCAGAAATATGGGGCTGGAAGGAGAGGAAGGAAGTGGAAGCGATGCAGGAAAGATGGGTTAAGTGGACGTTAGGAGTGGACTGGTGTACGCCAGGATACATGGTGAGGGAGGAGATAGGGAAGGATAAATTTAGAATGGTGGCAGAAAAGAGAGCAGTAGGGTTCGAAAAGAAATTGGAAGAGGGGAGGGGGGAAGTCTGGCAAGGAAATGCTTTGAGGAGTTGAAAAGAAGGATAGGGGAGGGAAGGGATCTATCAAAGTGGGAAGAGGAAAGGAAAACGTTTTTTGAAAACAGGGGAAAAGAAGTGAGGGAGATGGTGGAAAGGAGAAGGAGAGGAGAGGAAGTGTATGAAGGGTGGGAGCAACGGGACAGGGAATTGCAAAAGGAAGAGAGATGGGAACAGATTAGGAAGTCGAGTTACAATAAATGGTATAGAGAAATAAAGGAGGAAGGAATGCCGGTGTACCTAAGGAAAGGATGGGGGGAAAACAGATGGAGAAGGGTGATTAGATTCAGGCTGAACAATGAGATGAGAGGAGCAAGGTATTGGGAAGAAGAGGAAAAAAGGGTGTGTAGGATTTGTGGGGGAGGAGAAGAGAAATGGGAACATGTGTTGGAAGAGTGTATGGGGGGAGGAAATAGGAAACTGGTGGGAGAGAGTGAGGGAGATTTTGGAGCAGGAAGGGGGAGGAGAAAAGTGGATGAGGGAGCTTGAGGGGAAAAGGGAAAAGAGAGGGTAAGGGAGGGGAGGAAAGGTAGAGGAAGGGTAGAGGAGGATGACGGAAAGGTAGAAGGATGAATGTGGAGTGAAGAGTGTGTGATGGAATCGGAAGCCGTAGGGTAAGTTAGGGATAGTTATCTCTCTCTCTTGATAGGTTAAACAGTTAGATAAGTTAATAATAAGATAGCGGTAAGGCGGTAAAGCGGTAGATTTAAGTTAATTTAAGTAAGCGGCAATCTCATAGTGTAAAAAGGCGGACTTATATTATAGAAATGTGAAAGGTTGTTTGTCTATCGAGAGAATTGGAGCTGATGGTTATTAATGTACTGTTTGTGAGAGGTTCGGGTACGCTCCTCTGAAAAGCGCCTTCAATCCCCAAGGGGAAGAATAAAAATATCTATCTATCTATATATATGTATATATATTATACATATATATATATACCTATATATAGTTACTATACACGTTTTTAAAATATGTTTCTTATTTTTATAAGAATAAGCGAAACATTTCTGTGAAATCTGACGATTACTTTTTCGTCGCATTATTTTTAGCGGCAGATAGTATCTCATGATAAGCGGAAGGGACCAAGCGAGTGCGCGCCTTTGTATGCGCCTTACATGCGCACTTCGAGTTGCGCGTGATCATACCGAAAAGGATCTTGTCGGTACAAGTCGATACGCACACGCAACGTTCGGCGAGATCCAGTTCGTAGAAGTTTTTTCTTGTGTCTTGTGGAATTTAGTTTTGCTAAAATTAGTGTCTTATGGAGTTTAGTTAGTTTTGCTATTGTATCAAAATCATGACGCAAATGATACGGGATATTAATGACGATGAAGAATTTATTAGAGCGACATTAAACGACTGGAAATTATCAAAATGGTATAATCGATTTATTGGTAAGTACTTATACTTATTAAATACATACATATATTTATATATTGAATTTTATCACTTTTATCAGATGTGACAATGATTAGCATATCGATATCTTGCTTTAGATTATATATTTAGCATGTTAACATCTTTTGTCTCATTAAAGTATAAACTATGTATATAGAATATGCATTCTTTAGTCTGTTTTTTAGTTCTGTTACCAGGTGCTTGTTAAAATTGCGAGAGTGAAATAATTGAATTATGATGAAAGTGTCCTTATCTATATATATAAGTTCCGTCCGTCTGTCTGTCTGACCGCCAACTACTTCCACATTTATGGACCGATTTTCTCGAAATTAGTACCAAAGTGTTGCAAATTTTTCGGGGATTGCTACTAATGTGGTTTTTTTTAGTTTCTACCCACCCACGCACACCCACCCACGCATTCACGCATTTATTGACCGATTTTCACGAAATTGGTACCAAAATTTCGCAAATTTTTCGTAGATGACGACGATGTGTTTTTTTTAGTTTTATACCCCCATCCACGCACCCACCCACGCACTCACCCACGTATATTCACATATTCATTGACAGATTTTCACGAAATTGGTACCATAATTTTGCAAATTTTTCGGGGATCGTTAATTTGTGGTTTTTTAAAGGTTTTTTTAAGTTTACACCCACTCACGCACACCCACCCACGCATTCACGCATTTATTGACCGATTTTCACGGAATTGGTACCAAAATTTCGCAAATTTTTCGGGAATGGCTACTATGTTGTTTTTTTTAACTTTTGCCCACTCATTCACCCACCCACGCACCTACCCACGTATTCACATATTCATTGACAGATTTTTATATAATCTATATATAAAGTACCTTTGTGGTTTTTTTTAAGTTTTATATCCCTACTCATCCACCCACGCAGCAATTCATCAATTCATATATTTCTTGACCGATTTTCTTGAAATTGGTGTATTCACATGTTCATTGACAGATTTTTATATAATCTATATATATATAAGTACCTTTGTGGTTTTTTTTAAGTTTTATATCCCCACTCATTCACCCACGCAGCAATCCATCAATTCATATATTTGTTGACCGATTTTATCAAAATTGATATTAAATTTTTTAAAAATTTTTGGGGCTGACTACTGTTTTTTTAAAATTTTTATACTACGATCAACCCACCCACGCATCTACCCACGCATTCAAAAATATATTTACTGATTTTATAGAAATTGTTAAGAAAATTTTCCAAATTTTTGATGGCTATTATGTGGTTTTTTTAAGTTTTGCTCACCAACCCACCCATCCATGCACCCATCCATCAACTCATATATTTGTTGACCGATTTTATAGAAATTGGTACCAAAATTTTTAAATTTTTTCGGGAATGGCGACAATGATGGTTTTTTAAAGTTTATAACCCCAAATCACGCATCCACCCACGCGCGCGCGCATTTATGGACTGATTTTCACCAAATTGGTATCAAAATGTTTAAAATTATTATGTTTGCGATGATCGATGAAAAATTTGGATTTTTATAAAATTTTAATTTTAGAAAAATATGTATATTTTTTTGAAGATTTCTACATCATTGTGTTTAGAATGTTCCAAAACATTGAAATATAAAATTTTGTTAAATAAATGAAATATGTATATTTTTTTGAAGATTTATACAACATTGTGTTTAGAATGTTCCAAAACATTGAGATATAAAATATTATTAAATACATGTATGTGTTCATCCACATTTATCCATTTTATTATATCTACACACACACACAAACATAGATATATAGATATACATACACATAGCGTTAAAAAATTAAATCTTATGTAATAATCTATATATAGTTTATATTTTTTGACGTGAGTAATTTAATGACTATTTGCTGGTTTCACATTTTAAATGTCATTTATTTAATGAAATAAATAGACTGATTAAAAAATAAAATAAGTATTATCATGGATAAAAAATTAAATAAATCAAATAAATGTGAGAATATAATGAATGAAAATAATGGCATTAAACAGAGTGAAATAGTTAGAGAATGTGAGAATGTAATGAATGAAAATAATAGCATTAGCCAAGGCGACGAATATGAAAATGGTAAATATTAAAAAATAATTAATTAGTTAATTTATAAAAAATAATTTTATTTAATGTAATTGTACACACATACTTTATTGTTTAGCGCTTCGCGCGGTCCGAAACGCTAGTTTAACCTATAATACACAGATTGTTGCATCGGTTAAAACAAGGACCGACTCGTCGCAACATTCGATTGTTTATACTCTCACGTCTCTCACGATCTTAGCCGGCGCGATAAAGAAAAAAGTGCGCATTTCAGTGTAGTTTAGTATATTTCATCGATTTAGAATTTTTGAGAGATTTATTGCATTTATTGACCGATACGGTTTAAATAATTGTAAATGAAAACAAGGCTAGGTTTAAGTTAAATCGTCAAATATTAATTTTCTTTCATTCTTATGTTTATATCTCATGTATTATATGTGTATAGAGGAAGACATTGATAAAGAAGCTTTTCTGAATATATGTGAAACTGAAGTATCACGAATAATAACTACGATTGGAGGGATTCGCTGTTTTCTTGAGAAAAGAAGGTTATTGATAGACAGCATAAAATTGGTAAGATAAAAATTTCTATGCTCTTCGAAATTTTAATAAACAATAAAGAATAAGTTATTTTTAAATCTATTTGCAAAAATTAATATCAGCTATTTTTATAGGAAAAATTACATGAAGTATCAAATGACGACAATGATGATAATCAATTGATACAGTCACAATGTCAAAATAATGAAAAAGAGCCTCAAGAATCAAATAAACAAAAAGAAGCAAGATTTTCTAAATTATCCTGTAGTGATGCACAACCTTCGGTAAGTTAAATAAAATATTTATTTTCTTAAAAATTTGAATAAATAATAAAAATAAAGTAATAAATATTATAAAATATAAAATATATAAAAATATATATAAAATATATAAAAAATATATATAAATATATAAATCAAGATATAAACAATAAATATAAAATATAATTACTTAATTGAAAGAAATATATTTATTAATGCTTTTGTTTTGTCTTTATAGAAATCATCGTGTGCACAAAGAAATCCCTTGAAAGATAAAACAACACAAACATTAAACACAATTAATTGATGACTTTCATAGTGAACATTATAACACTGGGAATATATTAAACGATTCATCAGATGTATATACGAGTAGCGAAGAAGATAATACAAATTCTGCACTGAAGGAATGTGATAATATTAAGGAAAGTGGGTAAAAAAAAAGTGATAAAAATCAGAACAAATTTGACATTTCATACATCTTAAATCATTCGACATCAATTCAAAATGCGGTAATGTTTTCATGTAAAATATAATTTTAAAAATATTTTATTAATTTTATAAACATTAATTTAGAAATATAATTTTAAAAATATTTTACAAATATTTTTTTTATCATTTTAATAGGATTTGAGAAAACTGTTATTAAGTTTTATAGATGGACAAATTATTATAAAATTTTATGAGAAGCATGACATACT
>NW_028141601.1:0-24417 GCF_030444845.1 Prenolepis imparis
AAGGCGTTAGTTAAAGTATTTATTTAAAAAGCAGAGAAAAATATAGAATCGAAAGGATCTGAATAGCTCAGATGGAAGAGCAGTCGCCCGGCAAGCGAAAGGTCTCGGGTTCGATTCCCGATTCAGCGATTTTCGGATCTATATTTTTCTCTCGCATTTAATTCTTTAGGGGGGTTTAGGGGGGTTAGAGGGGATGTATAGAATAAAAATCTCAAGTATGAGATTATTCCATACAAGACTTGGCAGTATACCAAGCAGTAAAATTCGTGCCCTATGCACAATTAATTTAAGTCCAGCGAAAAAATTAAATTTCGTTGGAATACGCATCAACATCCGCGTTCGGCTCTTAAGGCCCTATCACTTATATTTGTATTTATTACGGAAGAGCCTTAATAGTAATTCTTATTGCTAATAATAAAAGTTTCACAAAAGTTCTTTTCATCAAAAAATTATTTACCTCTTCTCGAAAACCTACTTGACTAAAAAAAAAATATTTTTCTTTTAAAAAAAATTATGTTTTTAGTAAAAATCAAAGTACGAATTTTCTTCTCGCGAGATTCTCTCAGTCACGTACGTAGCCTATCATCGTTGTTAGCGCTGGAGATACACGCTGTCGCGAGCATTCTACGAATACGCTAATTAGCAGCGCACCGCGACACGCATTGGCTCGTCAGCTGGCACCGCGCATCGGCTTATCAGCTGGCACGATGCGCACGAGATCGCTAGCGCGAGCATGCGGCCGCCGCGGTGGGGCCTCTGCGGGACGCTAATAAGCTTATTTCCGACTCGAGATATATATTAAAAATATTCAATGCGCGTGCGTATTTTTATACGCGAGTTATTGATATTAAGTTACTTTTTACCTTTTTTATTTATGAACTCACGCGTAAAACCGAGTTCGTTTCGCGAAATGGACGTGCGCTGGAAATATCCCTGGACGTCGATCGTCTGCGGACCTACGGGATGCGGAAAAACGATTTTTGTAAAAACTTTTCTTCGATATTTATCCGCCATGTGCGAAGTTCGATTCGAGAGAATTTTATTTTATTACGCCGAATGGCAAGATGCGTATCAACGTCTGCAATGTGATACGAGTGAAAATAATGAAGAAGAAAAAAACAATGTACACAAGAGCAGCTATGATAATACTTTGCTAAAAATAAAGAAAAATACAATCGAATTTTACGAGGGGTTACCGCGACCGGAAGATTATTCCAACGATCCGCTATCTCAAAAATTAGTGATAATTGACGATCTTATGAGGGAATCGTCATCGTGTGACGCTATCGTCGATCTGTTTACCAAAGGAAGTCATCATAAGAATCTCAGCGTTATACTCATCTCGCAAAATCTTTTCCACCAAGGCCGCGGACAACGCGATATATCTCTCAACGCTAATTATATAGTAATTTTCAAAAATCCGCGCGATCGCGCTCAAATTCGTCATCTCGCTCGTCAAGTATATCCCGACGATCCAAAATTTCTAGAAGAAGCATACCACGACGCTACTTCGCGACCTCATGGGTACTTATTGCTCGATCTGAAACAATCGACTCCAGACGAATATCGATTTCGTACGTGTATCTTTCCCAACGATACGATGCATTACGTGTACGTTCCTCGTAGATCGATCAGTAGAACAGTAACGAAGGACGTATAAAAGGAGAGCGCTTGCACGCGAATCTTTTCAGTTGCACAATTTTAGCATAATGGTAACACGCGGGAAAAGACAACAAAAAAAGACGTCGACGACGTCAAAAAATTCACCCGACACGCGATAAAGATTGCCAGACGTTCCATCGGCGAGAGAAACGCCTGTCTTTTAAAAACTCTATGTTATCTCAAAAAAATCAAAGATCATCGTTCTTACGTTCTGCCGACAATAATCTCATTAAGTGCATTCAAGAGTGTATTTATAATACGCTTGAGGGTAACGTAGAGCTCAAGAATCACGAAAAGACGCGATTAGCCAAGCATAAATCTATTCTTCGGCGCATCGCTCTAAAACGCGACAACTGGAAAACTAAGAGAAATCTACTAGTACAGCGCGGTGGGTTTTTACTCTATCTTATCGCTCCTTTGCTCGGCGCTTTATTATTCCGGTTTATCGGTGAGTGAAAAAAAGCTTGCAAATATTACATCCGGGGTTCGAAAAGAATAAAACAGACCCGTTTGTTCGCTGTACGGAATAATGGAAAGAGCAAAAAAAATGGTGCTGATTTCTACGGAAAATCTCGAAAGAATGCGACAAATGCAGCATCAACAGCTACAACCGGAAATAACAAAAACTACAATAACCCTGGATAACTCGCCGAAGAAAAAAAATACGATATCTGACGGGGAAAACGATAATAATAATAACACCGTACGGACTCCAGGAACCCCCTTATCGCGATTCGACGCGGAAATGTGGCATATTCTTAACCTCGCGACTCCTCTAGATGAAGGCGAAAGATGGAAATTATATAAAGAAGTACTTCAGCGTTATCTTCACTTTGTTCGAGAAGCGAAAAAACGCTTACGTAATGACTCGCGCGAGGATACACATGGTAACGTCGACGACACAAGTAATGTTGACAGCGACGGAGGCGAAGGCGATCAAAATAAAGATATCGATTTGCCCGTTGATGACGACCTTATGGAAATACAATCTCATAGAAATACTTCAATCAGCAGTGATGGTAAAGTGATCTACGCAACAACTGTGTAAGCATACTTTAATTTGCGTCATCCCAAGACGCTCATATACTTTGTACAACTGACTATTTATATTAAATATATTGTGAAACCACAAACGGGAGTGAAATTCCCCCTGACGTTCCCGAGCTTCCTAGTTCTAATTCGGTAACGATCCCTTAACTATCCTGTGCTTCACAAGGGCATAACATAATTTGGTGGCAGCGGTGGGATCTACCGAAGGACCGTCTCATGATAAGGGGTGACAAATACTTCCGAAAATCAGTTGACAAAATCAATCACGAGAACTGTCACAGTTAGTGATAAAACAGTGAACGTACGTAAAGCCGAGAGCCATCGCCGTAAAAACGACGATCAACACCGTGGGACCACCATTGACGAGACAGCACCGCCAAGCTGCAGACCGCCACAGCATCCACGGAACCTGGGACCACCACACTAGCCGCTGACACGAAATACATCGAAAATGCGAGCTGTATTACTGCTGTAAGTGCGAAACTAAATTCTTGTATACTAGACGGGGAAGTAACCCCGCAAACGTAGCAAAAAAATTTAGCGAGATAACCTCATGTCGGCAAGACTCAGAAAACGCGTAACGTTCAGACCTCGGTTCTGGAGCAGGCCTGACCGCTCCCCGGCTCAACCCCGCGTCGTAGACCCCGCACCGGTAGTCGAACCGACAGACCGGAATATTCGTAGTAATTCGCGTTGGAATCTAGGCGCATACTATCCAAACCCCGACACCGAACAAACAGCAGAATACGTGCGACCACCTGACGCCGACAATACAAACGAGGAAGACCGACCCGCGAGCCGCGCATCTAGCAACGGAATTTCAGTAAGAAGAAATTATTCGCCGGTATCCGACGGTAGTATTATAAGCGCGTGCCACGAAAACGAAATGAGACGAAACTCACGCCCACGGAAGCGGAGCGGTCCCCACTGAAGACATAGACAGAGAAATCAATAGACTACGATCTATAATTAATGCCGCCGAGCATGATGCCGACGCCGGACGTCCTGTTTTCAGTCCAAAAAATGACCTACTTGTTGAACTCATACAAGGGCAACGCGAAATGCAGAACGAAATAGACCGATTACGCACCCAGATACGTGACCAGCCCACGAATAACCGAGAGACACAACAAACATCGAACCGACACCAATTAGAAAATGCGCGAGATACAGACCGTTACCTCGACACGACCTATACGTACGGAAGATCAGGAAATGACGTTAGGAACCGACGAAGTCTCCCTTCAAGGTATCTGGCCCTAAAGGAAGCACGCGCCATGATTCCCGAATTCAATGGGACGCCTCATAAACTCAAAAAATTCTTAAATGCATGTACTTACGCCATGAAAAAAATTAACCCCGAGGACGAAGAATCCTTAATTCAAGAGGTCTTATTCACAAAATTAGACGGAAAAGCCATGCAAGACTTTGAAACTCACGATATTCAAACATTCGAAGAATTAAAGGAACAATTAGAGTCATGCTATAAATCCAAACGCAGCACGACGAGCCTACAATTAGAGTTCAATTCACTAAAACAACAACCGAACGAAAGCACACAAGAATTCGGTCAACGCGTCGACCTATTAGCAATGAAACTATACGACTCAATAACTGAGAGAAAGGGCTACATCCCGGAAAATAAATGTGGGATACAGCAAACCATAAAGGAACAAGCACTCATAAATTTCCAAATAGGGTTACGCCATGACCTTAAAATCCTCGCACGGGCGCAACGATTTAAAACTCTACAAGAGGCAATAACCGGCGCCGGCGAAGACGAAAAACTCCTCGAGTCCCCTAGGGCCGCGGATAAGCAAACACACGAATCAAAGTATTCGCAGCACCCGCATGCATCGCGGATTCAATGTCACAAATGCGGAAAAAACGGACACTACGGACGCGACTGCCGCAGTAGCTTCAAGTTCGCGCTCCCATAACCTGAGAAACCATCGCAAGTAAACGCGATCATTAAGTACTGTAATAATTGCAAGAAATCCGGGCACAACCGCAACGAATGTTGGAAATTAAACGAACGACCTAAAATTAGCGGATATAAAAAACAAAACGAAGACCTAAAATCACACCCCAAATATACATGCGAGCAGCGCGAATCGTCAACGAAAACAGAGCACCGACTTCAATAGTGGCAGCGAAGACGAAAGCAAAGACAAGAAAAACCCGCCAAAAAGGGCGCTAGAATACCGCGTCGCACACATAAGAGGCGAACCAGGATTACCTACAGTAACACTACCCATACGCGAAGCAAAACAAGGGAGGGTAAAAATGATGTGCGACTCAGGAGCAACCACTTCATTAATAAAATTAAAGGAATTAAAAGATGATACTTTAATCCATGAAGACGATATTTCACTCACCGGAATAACGGGACACAAGGTACACACCATAGGAAAGCTACAATCAAGATAGGTGACCATAAAATAAAACACGCGTTCTACGTGGTAAAAGACGATATGCCCATCGAAAACGACCGAATCTTAGGATTCGACTTCCTACAAAAACATTCCACCGTCTGCGATTTCGAGAAAGCACAGTTAAGGCTAGGGAAAGGTATCTTAAACCTACGCGACGAAAATAAATAAAATAGGCATAGTTCAAGCAGCAGAAACCGCCCCCGGTATATACATCAGAAATGCGCTAGTAGAACCGATCGACTTCACTTGCCCGATCAGTATGATAAACACGACAGACGAGGAGGTCGAAATAGAAACACCAACAGTGACCATCGAAGAAATCGAACGAGACACTACAACCGGGATAAACGCAATAATTAGCGACAAATTAACCAAGCTAGAAGAACCACGGAAGAACCGCGTTTGCAAATTATTACGAACCGACCATCTAAACTCTAAACGATAAAGAACACAGGGCACTTTTAAATATCTGTGAAGAATACCAAGACATATTTCATGTAGAAGGGGAACCCTTAACGTGCACCACCACAATAGAGCACGAAATAAATACGCGTTGTAATACTTCACCCGTAAATATAAGACCATCAAGAGACACGGTAGTGTCTCGCGCCTAGTTTGGGCGAAGCCGACCCCTTAGAAGCGAGGCACCGTGTATCTTTACGCGAATCGAACAGTTGAGGTAATCATAGATTTCGGATGCTCAATAACGGCTGAAGCGATCGAGTTTTTACTAGTCTTCATCGAAAGATTGAGGTCGAATTAAATAAGGAAAGTGTCTTTATTTTTGCTCTACGTTCATTATAAATGAAGATATCACGATGCAAAGTTTCAATATGAAAAATTTCTTGTAAGAAACGTCCACGTCGTCATCGTTCGCAAGTCCCCAATGTGCGCATGCGCGATTCTTGTACAGTTCCAGCTTTTGGTACAGGGCGCTAGTGCTTCATAATGTTTACCACAGACAGATGTGTGCTTATAGGTTAAATGTTCCGGGATATATATATAACGTGTATGTAATATGTGACATGTGACATAGGTTAAGTGTGCGGTTAGCTCGTTTTTATTTATTATAAGAGAAGTCTAGCGAGAGGGTCATAATCGATAGAAGAAGAAGATGAGATTTATAAGAATCAAGTAATTATTTTATTTTATATTTCTTATAACAATATTAACAATTATATTCTTATGAAAAAATAATAGGATGGTTACGTAACAAGAAAATAGTTATTATTATATTATTATGAAAAAAATATAGTATATCACATATAAGTAGTATTGCATATCACATGTATGTAGTATATTGCATATCACATGTATCGTTACCATTTTATTTTACTATTTCTTTCATAATAATAACTACTTTCATGCTCTACGCTACCATCCTACTATTTCTTTTATAAGTACATAATTATTGATGTAAAATAAGGAAGCGAATAAAAGCTAATAATAATAAATAATGTAAAGATAATAGTGCTATAAATGATATGAGCTATAATAAAGAATTTATATACATTTTTATAGCACATAGCATTCATAACATTATTATCTTTACATTATTTATTATTATTAGCTTTTATTTGCTGAAAGAATTATTATGAAAGAAATATATTTCTTTCATAATAATTACTTTCTTGTTACGCTGCCATCCTACTATTTCTTTCATAAGTATATAATTGTTAATATAAAATAAAGAAATAGTATATTTTGTATATATGTACGTACTCTAATGATTTAAATATGTTTTACATTACAGGTACAGAATGAGGACATTGTATACTAGAGTTGCTCAAAAAGTAATGCCCTACATTATTTTTTCAGAGATATTTATTCAACAATTTATACACAATATACATGGTAATCTCAATCAACTTCTATTTCTTTATGCCAGTACGATACATTGTAACGATAGCAACCCCATCGTTCCCGGTCGACCACGGACCGGAAGGCTGCGCCCGGCGACCATCGGCCGAGCAGAACAGCAGGCGCTTAACGCCCGCGTTTACCGAGAAGGCGTTACCGGAATTATTAAAAGGGGACGTATTGCTCTGGTATCGTAACACGCGGGAGGACTGGGACTCCTGGGAGGATTTCGTTCGCGACTTCCGAACGCAGTACTTGCCGCGACGGTACCGGGCCACGCTCCGCCGGGAAATTATGGAGCGACGGCAAAAACGCGGCGAAAATTTTGCAAATTACGCCACGGTCATGATGACGCTTATGCGTCGTGCCGGCGGGTTTTCCCGAGCGGAGCAGCTGGAGCACATTTATGATAACATGAACCCCGAATGCAAAATGTACGTTCGAATCGATGACGTATGCGGTCTAGGCGAATTGCAGGAACGGACCGCGGAGTTCGAGGACATCGAACGTCAGCGCAACGACCTGCGCCAACCCGGTAAAGACGCGATCGGGAAACCGATGGTCGCGGCGACCTACAACCGCGACGATTGTTGCTGGCGTTGTAAGCAACGCGGACACACCTGCTTCGATTGTCGGCGACCCGCCAAAAAGTTCTGCTCCCAGTGCGGGCGCGACGGGGTGCTAACCAACCAGTGCCACCCATCCGCGACGGGAAACGGCAAGGGGGCCGAGGTCGCACGGACCGACACTCGACCCGATACCTCCGCAACGTAAAGTTTACGCCACGACCTCACGCAACCGTCCGCATCAATAACCGATTGTACACGGCCCTGCTCGATTCAGGATCCGAAATCTCGTTCCTCAACACCGCGACCGCCGACGCCGCCCGGACGTGGGGGACCAAGAATCGACGGGCGTCGGTCACGTACAACTCGCCGACGGCACTTATACGGAGGTGCCCAGCGCCATTACGGTACCCATACGCATACAAGGGCGGATTTACCAACACGAGTTTTCCATACTTCCGACCTTGGAGAGCGAAATTTTAATCGGGGTAGATTTATGGGGGAAAACCGGCCTCGCGCTTCCCTCACCGCGGCCCGACCGGACCTCCCCCCGCCCGAAATGCAGTACGGCGGGAGGACTGGACATCCGAACACCGGAAGAGACTCGGAGTCTCGAGACGTTCCTTCGGACCGAACTCGCGGCGTTCGACGAGATACAAGGTCCCACGGACGTTACACACCACCGTATCCGACTAACGGACCCCACACCGATCAAGCAACGGTACCGACCCCGTAACCCGGCTATGCAAGCCATCATTGACAACGAGGTTGCCGAGACGGAGCGCGCGGGGATCATCGAACCCTCGCGAAGCGCCTGGAGTTCGCCGGTCGTCCTCGTCAAAAAGAAAGACGGCAAACATCGGTTTTGCGTCGATTTTCGCCGAGTCAATGACGTAACAGAAAAAGACGCGTACCCCCTACCGCAAATTACGGCGACGTTAGATAAGCTACGCGGGGCACGGTACCTCACGACCCTCGACTTAAAGAGCGGGTACTGGCAGGTCCCTATGTCACCGGAGAGCCGTTCAATTACTGCATTTACGGTTCCCGGCCGAAGGTTGTTTCACTTCAAGGTCATGCCGTTCGGACTCCATTCCGCGCCCGCTACCTTCCAGCGCTTATTAGACATGATTCTCGGACCGGAACTAGAACCGCACGTTTTTGTCTATCTGGACGATATAATCGTGATTAGCCGCTCATTTGACGAACACCTCTCACTGCTCAGAGAAGTCTGCCGCCGCCTACGCGAAGCAAAGCTACGACTGAACCCGGACAAGTGCAAATTCTGCGTCGAGCAGCTCACGTATCTCGGCCACGTTATCGACAATCGCGGCATACGTACCGACCCGGAAAAAGTCAGCGCCGTCGCTAATTGGCCCGCCCCGCGGACAGTCCGCCAATTTCTCGGGATGGCCTCGTGGTATCGTCGCTTCGTGAGTGACTTTTCGACCGTCGCCGCCCCGTTGACAAAACTTACGCGGAAAAACGCTCGCTGGAGCTGGGGGGACGCGGAGGATGCCGCGTTCCGCGCGCTTAAACAGAAACTCATCGCGGCGCCCGTACTCGCATGTCCGGATTTTTCCCGCCGATTTTTTTTACAAACGGACGCCAGCGCGAACGGCCTCGGGGCCGTACTAACCCAGTTTTTTGAGGAAGGCGAGAGGGTAATTGCATACGCCAGTCGAACGCTGAACACCGCCGAACGGAATTACAGCGCCACGGAGCTCGAGTGCCTCGCGATCGTCTGGGGCATCCGCCGCATGAAGGGGTACCTCGAAGGCTACGCGTTTACCGTAGTGACCGATCACCAGTCGCTAAAATGGCTGCGACATCTCGACTCACCGACAGGTCGATTAGGGCGGTGGGTCTTTGAACTACAGCAGTATGACATCGACGTGAAGTATCGAAGCGGAAAATTAAACCGCGTAGCCGACGCGCTTTTCCGGTGCCCCACAGCGTGCGCCGCCCGCCCCCTCACGTGCCGCTGGTACCGCCGAATCACGGACACCGTCACTCGCGAACCCACCACCTTACCGGATTACCGCCTGGAGGACGGGACGCTATACCGGCATATCCTACACTCTCTCAATTTCAAGGACGAATCCGCGGAGCAGCAGTGGAAACGGTACGTTCCCCGGGAAGAACGACGAGAAGTCATCCGACGACTACACGACGCACCGACCGCCGGCCACTTCGGGGTGGCTAAGACCATTGCCCGAGTGGCCGAAGATTATTACTGGCCCGGCATGATGAGAGAAATCGCAAACTATGTCCGGGGGTGCCAAGTATGCATGGCACATAAGGCACTACAACAGAAACCGGCTGGGCGAATGCATGCGACTAACATCGACCGCCCATGGAAGCAGGTGACCATCGACCTTGTTGGTCCACTGCCGCGGTCGCGCCGCGGACACACCTAGCTATTCGTAATGCAGGATCGATTCACGAAGTGGGTAGAGTTAGTGCCCCTTCGTAAGGCCACCGCGGACGCCGTGACACAGGCCATCACCGACCGCATCATTTTTCGACACGGGGCCCCAACAAGCATTCTCTCCGACAACGGCACCCAGCTCATATCCGGCCAACTCTCGGCTCGCCTAGCTGTCTTTAACATCGTACACCGAACGACGCCGGTCCGAGCTCCGCACTGCAACCCGGTGGAGCGAACCAACCGGGTTATCAAAACAATGATAAGCGAGTACGTGAGTCAAGACCATCGTGACTGGGATACGCAGCTACCAGCCCTACAGTTCGCCTATAACACCGCGTACCACGATGCGACGAGGTTCACACCGGCCTATCTCAATCACGGCCGCGAACTTGTCCGACCATGCGACGACCAGCAACGACCACCGGTAATCGACCCACCCGAGGTCATCGAAACGCGACTTCAAGACGCGTACGAATTAGTGCGGGTACATCTTGCCCGCGCGTTTCAGCGCCAAGCGCATTATTACGATCTACGGCGACGACCGTGGAGACCGCAACTAGGAGACAAGGTTTGGAAACGTCACCACCCCTTGTCCAGTAAAGCCAATGCATTCAATGCGAAACTCGCCCCGAAATACGTGGGACCCTTGGAAGTCAAGGCCATCCGATCACCTGTCATCGTGGATCTGAGGAGTGCGCGAGGAAAATGGTATCGCAACGTACACATGCAGGACTTAAAACCCGCTCACGATAACAATAATAAACCGCCGACCGAGAACGAGGAGACAAACAAATCCGACAACGAGGACGAGAACAACTAAATCACACAGTTGCTAGCTAGCAAGCAAATAGAGAGCACGTTAAAAATGGAACACGATATCATCGACGCCATCGACGAGTTTTTGCGCGAGACCGGAAGTGTGAGACCTAAGGATGCACCGACGCCGACGGGCGACCTGCCAGCTCCACCCGCCGCCGCAACAACCTCGCGGCTACCACGGGTAGGCACCGTCATCCAGCGGTCGGATGTTGTGAACCAGCGGAAGCGGGAAATCTTTCTCCAGCCACCACCGCCGCCACCAAAACGCCGGCCATCACCGACACCACGGATCGAGCCAAGGCCGGAACCGCCACCGACACTACTGCTACCAACAGGACCGATACCATCACCACCGATCCCCTGTCAAGTAGCCCCCGGCATCATCTTCGAAGTTCCGTACTTCGCGGTACACGTGTCCCGAGCCACTTATCTTTATCGCTTGGTAACCGGATAGCGCAGTCATTCATTTCTCCACAGTCCACAATGTGAGCCTCCAACTTTTCGCTCAAATTAAAGAAGTGCAAGCATCTGTGAAAGAAATTACAATTTTATTTATAATTTTATTTACAATTTTATTTACAATTTTATTTACAATTATATAATTTGCAATAAATATACATACCGATCGCAGATATATTTCTTGTGGTCATGTTTGCTCAGTTGCGAGCTTACGAGGCGAGACAGATTTTTGATATACGCGAAATGTCCAACGTTATCGTCCTCCTCCTCCACGTACAGCAAATTCACATGTTTTTCTTTTTTCCGATCGGCGAGTCGTATCGGAAGAATTGATAGTTCCTTCTTCCTCTCGATACCGTAGACGTTGATTGAGATATTGTTTATATGTTCAAACTTTTTTATTTGATTCAACGTCATCGGAAACTCAATGTTTTGTAAATTTAACACCGTCGTATAGTGCGGATATGAAGATTCCCGTTCCATATGTCTTTCAACGGGGTACAGAGCGGCCACCACTGACCACGCGAAACACGCATTGTCCATTGATAGCACATTAATTACCGCTCTCTTCGTCATAATTTCTCGCGGTAATTTAATATGGCATCCCGCGCGCATAGGATTGCACTTGTTGACGTTGACCGTAAGATCGAGGATTCGTAACAATGCCCATCCGCTATCACGTTCCTGAAACTCTTCGAGAGACGTCAATGTGGTTTCGATGACGTGCCGCTCATACCACTCGCGTAAATCGGACGTGCGAAAAAGTTCATAATTTCTCGTGTTAATACTTTTGTTAGCGCGCTTATCACCTGTCACAAACTCACCGTTGAACACAGTATTTACTTTTACACAGTTGTGTATTTTTATAACGTCTTGCACTTGCTCGAGTACTACACTACTAGCATCTTCCAAAAATTGTCGCGGTTCGATATAGTCTGCGTTAATCACCGCACCGGTCAGTATACGATTTTCAAACGCGGTATCGATCTCTCGCCAAACGAGTCTTCCCGCGTTATTGTCGCCACTGTAATTACCACCACTGGATATAAACTGTCTCTGCAATCGAGTTTTTGCACCCTCGAATCGCGCGATTCTAGCAACCAAAGATTGTCTATATCCAATGGAGAGTCGCGGACGCTTGACACGGCTGTTTTCTTCGAGCAGTTTGATAAATTCCTCGCAGCGCAGCGCCCATTCAAAATACTCGCCCAAGGTGGCGATTTGATGGGACCGCTCCAACAGGTCGCGTTCAGTCTGCTCGATGTTTTCCATTTTTCCACACTTTTTAAAATCACGTTCTATAGAGCACTTGCACCCGCTATTCTTTTTTCGACCGACGTATCTGTGCGCTTGCAAATTACGTACTATGATTTGAAGTGGCAGCAGTCCTTATTTCGTCTAATCATTTCTTCCTCTCTTCATGATTAACGGATTGTTTAATTACATATCAGAAAGGTGATCTCCCTTCATCGCGTTATCCCTTTTGACACAGAGCGGCATCGGCGCTCATTTTTGTTTATAAAAATTCAAGCGGCCGGACATCGGCGCTCCCTAAACAATGAGAAAGAATTCCGCTTAGGGGAGGGGAAAGGTTCTGCAAAGGCTGCCGAATATTGGCGCGTAATGCAACACGGTCTTTTACCGCGAAAAAAAACACGTCCCGACGTGTTCATTGCGATAAGCGCGACCTCCCAAGATCCCTCAGATGGAGGAGGGGAGGGGCAGGTACCGCGAGGGCGGCCGAATGTTGGCAAAATTATCGCAAAAGAATTCTTCCTAAACAATGAGGAAGAAACGTCACATATGGGCAGGGGGAGGGGGAGGGCGGAAGTACCGCCAAAGCGCGTCGCCTTATGGGGGAGGGGTGGGGGAGGTATCGCGAGGGTGGCCGAATGTTGGCGCTCACTTTGCGGTGTTTTGTTTATAATAAAACATGTTAGATAATTCAAAGTAATACAATACGCTGTTTTGTTTATGAAAAACAATACGCGATAAGCGTCTCCCACACAGCGATAAGCGCCCCCGCCCCGCGTGACGTCATACCCCCTCGCCCCGGAGAACCCCCCCCCCGCCCCCCTCGGAGGACCCGGGTTAGAACCAGCATAGTATCCCTACTAAGGATGTGCGGGCAATACAGATTGTGATAAACGAACTTCAACGCGCGGCTAACGCTAACTCAGAAACGGCTATCAACTTGAATGAGCAGCAGTGAACGGGTTAGGAGCGGCTATCGAACGGTTATCGAACGGCTACGAACAATTATCGAACGGCTACGAACGGCTACGAAGGATTATCGAACTGCTATCTAACTATAATGAGTGGTAGTGGTAGTGAACGGCCTAGCAACAGCTGCGAACGAGGGTACGAACAACTCAAGCAGGGTTGCGAACGAGGCTACGAACAAGTCATTAAAGACTACATACAAGGATACAAACAACTCAAGCAGGGCTGCGAACGGGTCAGTAACGGCTGCGAACGGGTCAGGAGAGGCTACGAACGGGTTAGAAACGACTGTGAACAAGGCTGCGAACGAATCAAGAACGATTTTCGAATGGGTCAAGAACGGAAGTAAACAACGCAAGAACGGCGCAAGAACGGCTCAAGAACGGCTCAAGAACGGCTCAAGAACGGCTCAAGAACGGGTCAAGAACGGCTACGAACGGGTCAGAAACGGCTACGAACGGCTCAAGAACGGGTCAAGAACGGAAATGAGCGTTAAAACAAGCAGCGACAAACGGCGATCGAGAAAAACCGACGAAGCGATGAAACAACATAGTTTGGAGAGACGGCAGTTGGTGACCGAACTGCACGCGCCGGCGAGAAAAAATTTTCCCCGAAGACACGTCATAGTGCGGGGATACGATGGTCTGTGGCAAGCCGACATCGTCGAGATGCGTCCGTATTCTCGTTTCAACAAAGGTTATCACTACATACTCACCATCATCGATGTGTTGAGCAAGTACGCGTGGGCCATACCACTCAAGAGTAAAGGTGGAAGCGAGACGGCTGACGCTATCGCCGAGATAATTCGAGATAGCAAGAGATCCCCGAGAAACATGCAAACCGATATGGGGAAAAAATTTTATAACGCCGACGTGCAACGGCTTATACGGAAACATAACATCAATCACTATTCTACATATTCGGTATTGAAAGCATCGGTCGTCGAGCGATTCAATCGCACGCTGAAGAACGACATGTGGAAGATGTTTACGCTGAATGGAACTTACAAGTGGATCGACGCGTTGCCGCGGCTCGTATCGGATTATAACGCGCGCAAGCACCGAACAATCAGCATGCGACCCGCCGACGTCATCCCCGCGATCGCTGATAAACTTTTAAAAACAGTATATAGTAACATAAAGATTGCCGCTCCGGCGAAATTCAAAGTAAGTGACCCGGTACGCGTTAGCAAGTACAAGAAACTTTTCGAGAAGGGTTACACGCCAAATTGGACGACGGAGGTTTTTAAAATTGTTAAAGTGCAGCGTACTAATCCCGTAACATATCTACTCGAGGACTATCGCAAAACATCTGTCGCTGGAGCGTTTTACGAGCACGAGTTGCATAGCGCGAATTATCCGGACGTATATCTCGTGGAGAAAGTACTGCGCAGGAGGGGTGACGAAGTTTACGTGAAATGGCTGGGATTTGACAATTCGCACAACTCTTGGATACATAAGGATAATACAATTTAATTCATACAAATTGTATTTATTAATTACTCAAAAATTAAAAAATATATAATATGTACAACATATAAAAATATATAAGATTTTTATTAATACATCCTTTCCGTTACTATATGAAATACATATACATATGTTACATAACATTATATCACACATACATTATATTACATTATATTTTATAAGGGTATCTGGTAATGTCCCCATGGTAATGTGTCGGTCGAATCAGGTATGATATACCGCTTATCGTCGTACGGACTTAGAGCAATTTTCGTCTCGCGAATGGTGTATACTTCATGCAATTTCGATCTAATACATGACTGACTGTCATTTCAATCTCTTCATTCAGGCACCGCGTATAATCGTCGAATGTTATCGTTCTCGCGACAACGTTACTTTTGACACCTTTAACCTTTTTTGTATCTTTCTTACCATCTACTCGCAAAGCGTACATTTTTGCTCTAAATCCTACAAATTCAGTCATTATCGTACCGTTATTTTCATCTTTCATTAGACCTGGCACCTTTTTATTCACAAGCGGTATACCGTACGCGTTGTCTATTGGATAATCGCTCGTATCGAATCTAGCGATATCGCGTTTCATATTTTCATACACGTCTTCGCATTTAATATGATACATTAAACTATCTGTATCGGTGTACATTACCCGACATCTGTCACGATAGAGCGGTGACATGTACTCGTAGTGAAATTCATACAGACATACTTTCGATATGTCGAGTATACACATACCAACATAGATTGGTTTGTTAAATTTTACTTCTAGTTTACGTAATTCTACAGCAATTAAATTTTCCGAAAAGACGCTCCTGCTATGGAAATTTGGTTTAGCAATCATCGCCTCTGCTCCGTCCCACTTTGTCAATAATATTACATCGACATGATTACGCACATTTTCCATCGTTTTGCCAAATACCGCATTATTCATCAATTTGTATAAATTTTTTTCGAAATCATTTTTTGCTTGCGTTCTAAATTGCGTATTAAGTTCAATGTAACCGCGAAGCCATGTGGATTGAGTGAATTGTAATATGCGATGTATTTTTGTAACTTGAAGGCCGTGATGCGTACATTGCTGCAGGTTACGGTAGTGTATCACGTAACGCTTTTTATCGTATAATGTCGCGAGCAGCTTATCTTCCCGCTTACCGGGTGGTTTATCGCGTGTCGGGCAAAACGGTAGGTCAGTGTGCGCGTCGTGAAGACATTGTGGATATTCTAAATCTACTTCGAGGATATAGCCTATAGGCGAATCGAGCGTGATAGATGATATATCAAAATTAGATATGTCATCGACCCATCGAAAATCGGCGTAAGGCAACGGTTGGCACATTGCCCATCCATACAAATTATTTACATCTAAATACATTAAATATGATGATGGTTTCGACGGATCATACGATTGCATGTACTTGTTATTAGCATGGATGTATCTATTAGAACATTGACTTAAACTACCGCGTATTCCCCGTTCGATAAACATAACCATATCGATATCGGTAAGCAATTCGAATGTTATATTTGTATGTTTTAACATGGCATCCCATGTATATCCGGGAAGAGTACGAGGGCGGTCCGATAAGTACTTAGCCTCACCGCCCGATGGTGCCAGTATCACAAGAGAGATTTACTATCGTGTAGTACATTCTCGTAGACGGCTACTGTCAAAATTTCAACCGAATCGGACTCGTAGTTTTGTTTTGACCGCGTGTGGGAGCGAGCGTGTCCACGGATTTTAGAAAAATGGAAAAAGAGCAATATCGGTCGGTGATTCGATTCTTGTTTTTGGAAGGGAAATCGCGCAGCGAAATCAAAGAGCGCTTGGATAAGATATAATAATATGCAGGGTCGAGTCCATAACTCGCGATGCAAGTGTCGCGAAAGTTTTCAAAAATATCTGCTAATAACATGACATCAATTTTTAAATATAGATCACTATATTCGCCTAGCGTTCTAAGGGAGAATCGGTTCCAGACGTTCTCGGCGTGCGCGTAATCGCTCTCGGATATTGTGCTACCGGTCAAAGAACTGTAAAATGATTCGCGCGGCGGTAAACATGTATCTTGCAATTTGTCGATACAATCTATATATTCGTATGGAAAGATACCCTTCCGTGTTAATAGATTGAAATTTTCTGTCGGTAAATTTTGAAATTCCGATTGTAAAATTTTTAGTTTCTCTTTATTCAAAAAAGATGCTAATTTATCAAGACTTGCAGCGAGAAATTTATATGAATCGATAAACCGTAATTTTATATGATTTTTCGAATTGTCTTGTGTCAATTTACCAGTCTTTGTAAATGAAATATATTTTTCCTTCGTTATCGGAAGTAATTCGATTTCCCCTTCGAACGCTGTAGCTATATCCTCGATAATGAAATGCGTGTCGTAACCGGATAGATTATGGAAAACTATTGGAATACAAAAAGTTTCTTTATAATTTAGATTGCAATTTGAGTGCGCGGGACCTCTGTATCGTCCAGTCAGATGGCAATGATCGCGTACGCGTGTATCGTCTTGTACGAATGGTTTTTCGCATATATGACAATGCGTTGCGCTGTGAAATTTTTTCCACTCGTCTAATGTTAAATTTACCATGGGAACATTTGTCGTTAAAACAGTCTTTATACGTAACGCTAAATTTTTAAGTTCTTCAGCGAACCATGAAACGCAATCAACGCTACGGCGAGAATTATACGCGGATAACGAGTTGTCGTACGAACAATGCATATAATAAGCGATGCTGAATACCTTGTGATGTTGATGTTGATAATTTGTCGCTTCTTCGGTCTTTGCCAAAACGCATTCCAAGTCGGCGTACACTACAAACGGAAGTTGCTCCTTTCTGTTGTAGTTGTCAAACGATAACCACTTGTCTTTATCGCTTGGTAACCGGATAGCGCAGTCGTTTATCTTTCCGCAGTCTACTGTATGTGACTGCAACTTGTTCTCCTATCCGAAATAGTGCAAGCATCTATGAAAGAAAAAAAAATTACAATTTTATTTACAATTATATTTTAATATATAATTTGCAATAAATATACACACCGATCGCAGATATATTTCTTGTGACCATTTTTGCTCAATTGCGTGTTCACAAGGCGGGATAGATTCTTGATCCACGTGAAATGTCCAACGCTGTTGCTGTCTTGCACATACAGCAAGTTGACATGCTTGTCTTTCTTTTGCTCCGAAAGACGAATCGGGACGATGTCATTCTCAATACTATATACATTGATAGAGATATTATTTGCTAGTTCAAACTTTTTAATTTGATTTATGGTCACTGGAAACTCAATGTCTTAGAGATTCAGCACCGTCGTATAATGCGGATATGAAGATTCCCGTATCACATTTCTTTCGGCGGGGTACAGAGCGGCCACCACTGACCACGCGAAACACGCATTGTCCGTTGATCGCACGTTCACCACCGCTCTCTTTGTCACAATTTGTCGCGGCAAGTTTAGATAACACCCTGCGCGCATTGAATTATACTTGTTTATATTTATAGTCAAGTTAATTATTTGTGACAACCCCCAACCACTATCGCGTTCTTGAAACTCTTCTAGCGATGCTAGCGTGGGCTCGATAACGCGGCGCTCGTACCACTCGTGTAAATCGGACATGCGAAAGAGTTCATAGTTTTTTGTATTGACACTTTTGTTAGCGCGTTTATCACCGGACACAAACTCGCCATTAAACACGGTGTTCACTTTTACATTAATATGTTTTTGCATAACTTTCTGCACGTGTTCGATCACAATGTCTTTGGCATCTTCGAGAAATTGACGAGGTTCGATGTAATTATTGTTTATTACCGCACCGGTTAAGATGCAGCTCTCGAACGCCGTATCAATCTCTCGCCAAACTAGTCTTTCCGCGTTATTGTCGCCACTGTATTCACCACCACTGGATATAAATTGTTTCTGCAATCGAATTTTTGCACCCTTGAGTCGCGCGATTCTAGCCACCAAAGATTGTCTATTTCCAATCGAGAGTCGCGGACGCTTGTTACGGCTGTTTTTTTCGAGCAAATTGATAAATTCCTCGCAGCGCAGCGCCCATGCAAAATATTCACCCAAGGTGGTGACTTGGCGGGACCGCTCCAACAGATCGCGTTCGTTCTGCTCGATGTTTTCCATTATTTCTTTTATTCACTATTATACCACTAACACTTCTAATACAAGAAAGTAGCCACTAAACTTTTTTCACCGCTACATCTATGCGCTTTCAAATCGTACTATGGTTTGACGCGCTCTCATCCTCCTTATATATTTCACCTAATTCTATCTTCTTTTCTAACATTTGGCGTATCTCAAAAGATAGTTTCCCGATATATTGGTTTTATGGATAGAGGAGTAAGGACACAAGCAGCCGAACGTTTGCGCCGATACGTTGCATTCTTCCTTAAAAAATATTAAGAAAAAATGTTTCGCTATCTGTTTACGACCGATTTTCTGCGAGGGTACAAAGCAGCCGAACGTTGGCGGCGATACGTTGTATTCTTCCTTAAAAATATTAAGAAAAAAATGTTTCGCTCTCGTTTATGGAGGATTTTCCGCGAGGGTACAAAGCTGCCGAACGTCAACCTTTTTGCACCTAATCACGTTTCAACATGTTCGTCGTAGCGTTGGCCCTAAAATCTTCATTTCTTTCCTAATGATAAAATGTCCATAAAATGAAAAACATAGTTTTATGGATTCTAGAACGCTCCGTTGACAAGTTCGAGCAGCCGGACATCGGCGCTTCCGTAATAAAATTATACTAGTGAGGGTACAAAATTGTCGATCGTCGGCGCTTGTTCTATACCTTTTTGGGAAAATGTCTAGGATGACTCATAAAAAAAAAAAAAAAAGTCGTAAAGATATCCATCTACAAATATTGCACTCAGAAAACTCCCCCTCCTTTGTCGAAACATCCCCTCCACCCGCGTGACGTCAGCCCCCGCACCATCGAGATACCCCCGCCCCGCGTGACGTCATACCCCTCGCCCCGGAGAACCCCCCGCGCTCCGCACTCCCCTCGGAGGACCTGAGTTAGAATTGGCATAGTATACCTACTTACACCTATAAAGGTACAAACAAACGGATAGCGGTACAAACGTCTGCAGACGATTACAAAACAACATTTGTTTACAGAATTAAAATATCTCAAGGAATGACAATGTTAGCTCTAATCTCAAAATAGAACATTCGGTATATTTACACCTGTAAGGGTACAAACAAAACGGAAAGCAATACAAACGTCAGCAGACGATAGTAGTAATACTATGCCGGTTCTAACCCATGGGGCTCCGAGGGGGGTGCGGGGCGCGGGTGTTCTCCGTGGCGAGGGGTATGACGTCACGCGGGGCGGGGGTATCTCGTAGGCGCGGGGGCTGACGTCACGCGGGTGGAGGGGGATGTTTCGACAAAGGAGGGGGAGTTTTCTGAGTGCAATATTTGTAGATGGTATCTTTACGACTTTTTTATGAGGGTTCTTAGACATTTTCCCCAAAAAGGTATAGAACAAGCGCCGATGATTGACAATTTTGTACCCTCGTTAATATAATTTTATTATGGAAGCGCCGATGTCCGGCTGCTCGAACTTGTCAACGGAGCGTTCTAGAGTTCATTAAAACTATGTTTTTCATTTTATGGACATTTTATCATTAGGAAAGGAATGAAGATTTTAGGGCCGACGCTGCGACGAATATGTCTAAACGTGATTTAATAGGCCTCTACCTATTTGCGTTGACGTTCGGCAGCTTGTACCCTCGCGGAAAATCACCCATAAAAACGAGAGCGAAACATTTTTTCTTAATATTTTTAAGGAATAATGCAACGTATCGGCGCCAACGTTCGGCTGCTTTGTACCCTAGCAGAAAATCGGTCGTAAACAGATAGCGAAACATTTTTCTTAATATTTTTTAAGGAAGAATGCAACGTATCGGCGCCAACGTTCGGCAGCTTGTGTCCTTACTCCTCTATCCATAAAACCGATATCTCGGGAAACTATCTTTTGAGATACGCCAAATGTTAGAAAAGGAGATAGAATTAGGTGAAATATATATAAGGAGGATGAGAGCGCATCAAACCATAGTACGATTTGAAAGCGCATAGATGCAGCGGTGAAAAAAGTTTAGTGGTTACTTTCTTGTATTAGAAGTGTTAGTGGTATAATAGTGAATAAAAGAAATAATGGAAAACATCGAGCAGAACGAACGCGACTTGTTGGAGCGGTCCCGCCAAGTCACCACCTTGGGCGAATATTTTGAATGGGCGCTGCGCTGCGAGGAATTTATCAATTTGCTCGAAGAAAACAGCCGTAACAAGCGTCCGCGACTCTCGATTGGAAATAGACAATCTTTGGTGGCTAGAATCGCGCGACTCGAGGGTGCAAAGACTCGATTGCAGAGACAGTTTATACCCAGTGGTGGTAATTACAGTGGCGATAATAACACGGGAAGACTCGTTTGGCGAGAGATCGATACCGCGTTCGAAAATCGGATACTGACAGGTGCGGTGATTAACGCAGACTATATCGAACCGCGACAATTTTTGGAAGACGCTAGTAGTGTAGTACTCGAGCAAGTGCAAGATGTTATAAAAATACACAACTGTGCAAAAGTAAATACTGTGTTCAACGGTGAGTTTGTGACAGGTGATAAGCGCGCCAACAAAAGCATTAACACGCGAAATTATGAACTCTTTCGCACGTCTGATTTACACGAGTGGTATGAGCGGCATGTCATCGAATCCACATTGGCGTCTCTCGAAGAGTTTCAGGAACGTGATAGCGGATGGGCATTGTCACGAATCCTCGATCTTACGGTCAACGTCAACAAGTATAATTCAATGCGCGCGGGGTGTTATCTAAACTTGTCGCGAGAAATTGTGACAAAGAGAGCGGTGGTGAACGTGCGATCAACGGACAATGCATGTTTCGCATGGTCAGTGGTGGCCGCTCTGCATCCAGTTGCAAAATATAGTGAGAGAACATCGTCATATCCGCACTATACGACAGTGCTAAATTTACAAAACATTGAGTTTCCGATGACGTTAAACCAAATAAAAAAATTTGAACATATAAATAACATCTCAATCAACGTCTACGGCATCGAGAGGAAGAAGGAATTATCTATTCTTCCGATACAGCTCACTGATCGGAAGAGAGAAAAACATGTAAATATGCTGTATGTGGAGGAGGACGACAACGTTGGACATTTCGCGTATATAAAAAATCTATCCCGGCTTGTCAGCACGCAACTGAGCAAACATGACCACAAGAAATATATCTGCGATCGGTATGTATATTTATTGCAAATTATATAATAATTGTAAATAAAATTGTAAATAAAATTGTAATTTTTTTTTCTTTTACAGATGCTTGCACTTCTTTAATTTGAGCGAAAAATTGGAGGCTCACATTGCGGACTGTCGAGAAATGAACGACTGCGCTATCCGATTACCAAGCGATAAAGTGGCTCGACTTCGACAACTACAACAGAAAGGAGCGACTTCCCTTCGTGGTGTACGCCGACTTGGAGTGTGTGCTGAAGAAGACGCCGGAACATGCGTCATACTCCCAACATCACGAGGTATTTAGCGTTGGGTATTACGTGCAATGTTCGTACGACAACTCACTATCCGCGTATAATTCTCGCCGTAGTATCGATTGCGTTTCATGGTTCGCCGAAGAACTTAAAAATTTAGCGCATCGCGTAAAGGGTATTTTGTCTGATAATGTCCACATGACAAAATTAACGCAAGATGAATGGGAAAAATTTCATAGCGTCACGCAATGTCACATTTGCGAAAAACCGTTTGCGCCGGATGATACACGCGTACGCGATCATTGTCATCTGACCGGGCGATACAGGGGTCCCGCGCACTCAAACTGTAATCTAAACTACAAAGACTCTTATGTCATTCCTATAGTTTTCCATAATCTATCCGGCTATGACGCACATTTTATCATAAAAGAAATAGCTACCGCGTATGAAGGACGCGTAGATGTGCTTCCAATAACAAAAGAAAAATACATTTCATTTACGAAGACTGTCAATAGTACCGACGACGATAAAGATCGGAAAGCTTGCATGAAATTACGATTCATCGATTCACACAAATTTCTCAATGCTAGTCTTGACAAATTGGCATCTTTTTTGAATAAGGATAAGTTAAAAATTTTGCGTTCCAATTTTTCCGCATTATCCGCTAACAATTTTGAATTATTAACGCGAAAAGGTGTCTTTCCGTACGAGTACATTGACTGCGTGGACAGGCTGCAGGACACGCGTTTACCACCACGCGAATCGTTTTACAGTTCTTTAACCAGTGACACTGTATCCGAGAGCGACTACGCACACGCCGTCAACGTGTGGCAGCAGTTCTCCATTCAAACCTTGGGTGAATACAGCGATCTGTACTTAAAAACTGATGTCTTGTTGTTGGCAGATATATTTGAAAACTTTCGCGACACTTGCATCGCGAGTTACGGACTCGACCCTACGTATTATTATACTCTTCCTGGGTATACATGGGACGCCATGTTAAAACATACACGCGTAAATTTCGAACTGCTTACCGATATCGATATGGTTATGTTTATTGAACGAGGTATACGCGGCGGTCTAAGTCAATGTTCAGGAAGATACGCGCATGCTAATAACAAGTACATGCAGTCGTATGATCCATCGAAACCATCATCATATTTAATGTATTTAGATGTAAATAATTTGTATGGATGGGCAATGTGTCAACCACTGCCTTATGCCGATTTTCGATGGGTCGACGATGTATCTAACTTTGACATCTCGTCAATAGCGCTCGATTCACCTACAGGCTATATCCTCGAAGTAGATTTAGAGTATCCACAACATCTTCACGACACGCACACTGACCTACCGTTTTGCCCGACACGTGACAAACCGCCCGGCAAGCGGGAAGATAAGCTTCTCGCAACGCTATATGATAAGAAGCGTTACGTCATACACTACAGCAACCTGCAGCAGTGCACGCGTCACGGCCTTCGCGTTACAAAAATACATCGCGTATTACAATTCACTCAATCCGCATGGCTCCGCGATTACATTGAACTAAATACAAAATTTAGAACACAAGCGAAAAATGATTTTGAGAAAAATTTGTACAAATTGATGAACAACGCGGTATTTGGCAAAACGATGGAAAATGTGCGTAATCATGTAGATGTAAAACTATTGACAAAGTGGGACGGACGATACGGAGCAGAGGCGATGATAGCGAAACCAAATTTCCATAGCAGGAGCGTCTTTTCAGAAAATTTAATTGCCGTAGAATTACGTAAACTAGAAGTAAAATTTAACAAACCAATCTATGTTGGTATGTGTATACTCGACATATCGAAAGTGTGTCTGTACGAATTTCATCACGAGTACAGTACTCTGCGTTGATACCACTGCTT
>NW_028141602.1:0-24381 GCF_030444845.1 Prenolepis imparis
GGTATCAACGCAGAGTACTCATCCCCTCTAACCCCCCTAAACCCCCCTAAAGAATTAAATTTCGTTGGAATACGCATCAACATCCGCGTTCGGCTCTTAAGGCCCTATCACTTATATTTGTATTTATTACGGAAGAGCCTTAATAGTAATTCTTATTGTTTATTTACGCCGGCCGAAAAAGGCGTTAGTTAAAGTATTTATTTAAAAAGCAGAGAAAAATATAGAATCGAAAGGATCTGAATAGCTCAGATGGAAGAGCAGTCGCCCGGCAAGCGAAAGGTCTCGGGTTCGATTCCCGATTCAGCGATTTTCGGATCTATATTTTTCTCTCGCATTTAATTCTTTAGGGGGGTTTAGGGGGGTTAGAGGGGATGTATAGAATAAAAATCTCAAGTATGAGATTATTCCATACAAGACTTGGCAGTATACCAAGCAGTAAAATTCGTGCCCTATGCACAATTAATTTAAGTCCAGCGAAAAAATTAAATTTCGTTGGAATACGCATCAACATCCGCGTTCGGCTCTTAAGGCCCTATCACTTATATTTGTATTTATTACGGAAGAGCCTTAATAGTAATTCTTATTGCTAATAATAAAAGTTTCACAAAAGTTCTTTTCATCAAAAAATTATTTACCTCTTCTCGAAAACCTACTTGACTAAAAAAAAAATATTTTTCTTTTAAAAAAAATTATGTTTTTAGTAAAAATCAAAGTACGAATTTTCTTCTCGCGAGATTCTCTCAGTCACGTACGTAGCCTATCATCGTTGTTAGCGCTGGAGATACACGCTGTCGCGAGCATTCTACGAATACGCTAATTAGCAGCGCACCGCGACACGCATTGGCTCGTCAGCTGGCACCGCGCATCGGCTTATCAGCTGGCACGATGCGCACGAGATCGCTAGCGCGAGCATGCGGCCGCCGCGGTGGGGCCTCTGCGGGACGCTAATAAGCTTATTTCCGACTCGAGATATATATTAAAAATATTCAATGCGCGTGCGTATTTTTATACGCGAGTTATTGATATTAAGTTACTTTTTACCTTTTTTATTTATGAACTCACGCGTAAAACCGAGTTCGTTTCGCGAAATGGACGTGCGCTGGAAATATCCCTGGACGTCGATCGTCTGCGGACCTACGGGATGCGGAAAAACGATTTTTGTAAAAACTTTTCTTCGATATTTATCCGCCATGTGCGAAGTTCGATTCGAGAGAATTTTATTTTATTACGCCGAATGGCAAGATGCGTATCAACGTCTGCAATGTGATACGAGTGAAAATAATGAAGAAGAAAAAAACAATGTACACAAGAGCAGCTATGATAATACTTTGCTAAAAATAAAGAAAAATACAATCGAATTTTACGAGGGGTTACCGCGACCGGAAGATTATTCCAACGATCCGCTATCTCAAAAATTAGTGATAATTGACGATCTTATGAGGGAATCGTCATCGTGTGACGCTATCGTCGATCTGTTTACCAAAGGAAGTCATCATAAGAATCTCAGCGTTATACTCATCTCGCAAAATCTTTTCCACCAAGGCCGCGGACAACGCGATATATCTCTCAACGCTAATTATATAGTAATTTTCAAAAATCCGCGCGATCGCGCTCAAATTCGTCATCTCGCTCGTCAAGTATATCCCGACGATCCAAAATTTCTAGAAGAAGCATACCACGACGCTACTTCGCGACCTCATGGGTACTTATTGCTCGATCTGAAACAATCGACTCCAGACGAATATCGATTTCGTACGTGTATCTTTCCCAACGATACGATGCATTACGTGTACGTTCCTCGTAGATCGATCAGTAGAACAGTAACGAAGGACGTATAAAAGGAGAGCGCTTGCACGCGAATCTTTTCAGTTGCACAATTTTAGCATAATGGTAACACGCGGGAAAAGACAACAAAAAAAGACGTCGACGACGTCAAAAAATTCACCCGACACGCGATAAAGATTGCCAGACGTTCCATCGGCGAGAGAAACGCCTGTCTTTTAAAAACTCTATGTTATCTCAAAAAAATCAAAGATCATCGTTCTTACGTTCTGCCGACAATAATCTCATTAAGTGCATTCAAGAGTGTATTTATAATACGCTTGAGGGTAACGTAGAGCTCAAGAATCACGAAAAGACGCGATTAGCCAAGCATAAATCTATTCTTCGGCGCATCGCTCTAAAACGCGACAACTGGAAAACTAAGAGAAATCTACTAGTACAGCGCGGTGGGTTTTTACTCTATCTTATCGCTCCTTTGCTCGGCGCTTTATTATTCCGGTTTATCGGTGAGTGAAAAAAAGCTTGCAAATATTACATCCGGGGTTCGAAAAGAATAAAACAGACCCGTTTGTTCGCTGTACGGAATAATGGAAAGAGCAAAAAAAATGGTGCTGATTTCTACGGAAAATCTCGAAAGAATGCGACAAATGCAGCATCAACAGCTACAACCGGAAATAACAAAAACTACAATAACCCTGGATAACTCGCCGAAGAAAAAAAATACGATATCTGACGGGGAAAACGATAATAATAATAACACCGTACGGACTCCAGGAACCCCCTTATCGCGATTCGACGCGGAAATGTGGCATATTCTTAACCTCGCGACTCCTCTAGATGAAGGCGAAAGATGGAAATTATATAAAGAAGTACTTCAGCGTTATCTTCACTTTGTTCGAGAAGCGAAAAAACGCTTACGTAATGACTCGCGCGAGGATACACATGGTAACGTCGACGACACAAGTAATGTTGACAGCGACGGAGGCGAAGGCGATCAAAATAAAGATATCGATTTGCCCGTTGATGACGACCTTATGGAAATACAATCTCATAGAAATACTTCAATCAGCAGTGATGGTAAAGTGATCTACGCAACAACTGTGTAAGCATACTTTAATTTGCGTCATCCCAAGACGCTCATATACTTTGTACAACTGACTATTTATATTAAATATATTGTGAAACCACAAACGGGAGTGAAATTCCCCCTGACGTTCCCGAGCTTCCTAGTTCTAATTCGGTAACGATCCCTTAACTATCCTGTGCTTCACAAGGGCATAACATAATTTGGTGGCAGCGGTGGGATCTACCGAAGGACCGTCTCATGATAAGGGGTGACAAATACTTCCGAAAATCAGTTGACAAAATCAATCACGAGAACTGTCACAGTTAGTGATAAAACAGTGAACGTACGTAAAGCCGAGAGCCATCGCCGTAAAAACGACGATCAACACCGTGGGACCACCATTGACGAGACAGCACCGCCAAGCTGCAGACCGCCACAGCATCCACGGAACCTGGGACCACCACACTAGCCGCTGACACGAAATACATCGAAAATGCGAGCTGTATTACTGCTGTAAGTGCGAAACTAAATTCTTGTATACTAGACGGGGAAGTAACCCCGCAAACGTAGCAAAAAAATTTAGCGAGATAACCTCATGTCGGCAAGACTCAGAAAACGCGTAACGTTCAGACCTCGGTTCTGGAGCAGGCCTGACCGCTCCCCGGCTCAACCCCGCGTCGTAGACCCCGCACCGGTAGTCGAACCGACAGACCGGAATATTCGTAGTAATTCGCGTTGGAATCTAGGCGCATACTATCCAAACCCCGACACCGAACAAACAGCAGAATACGTGCGACCACCTGACGCCGACAATACAAACGAGGAAGACCGACCCGCGAGCCGCGCATCTAGCAACGGAATTTCAGTAAGAAGAAATTATTCGCCGGTATCCGACGGTAGTATTATAAGCGCGTGCCACGAAAACGAAATGAGACGAAACTCACGCCCACGGAAGCGGAGCGGTCCCCACTGAAGACATAGACAGAGAAATCAATAGACTACGATCTATAATTAATGCCGCCGAGCATGATGCCGACGCCGGACGTCCTGTTTTCAGTCCAAAAAATGACCTACTTGTTGAACTCATACAAGGGCAACGCGAAATGCAGAACGAAATAGACCGATTACGCACCCAGATACGTGACCAGCCCACGAATAACCGAGAGACACAACAAACATCGAACCGACACCAATTAGAAAATGCGCGAGATACAGACCGTTACCTCGACACGACCTATACGTACGGAAGATCAGGAAATGACGTTAGGAACCGACGAAGTCTCCCTTCAAGGTATCTGGCCCTAAAGGAAGCACGCGCCATGATTCCCGAATTCAATGGGACGCCTCATAAACTCAAAAAATTCTTAAATGCATGTACTTACGCCATGAAAAAAATTAACCCCGAGGACGAAGAATCCTTAATTCAAGAGGTCTTATTCACAAAATTAGACGGAAAAGCCATGCAAGACTTTGAAACTCACGATATTCAAACATTCGAAGAATTAAAGGAACAATTAGAGTCATGCTATAAATCCAAACGCAGCACGACGAGCCTACAATTAGAGTTCAATTCACTAAAACAACAACCGAACGAAAGCACACAAGAATTCGGTCAACGCGTCGACCTATTAGCAATGAAACTATACGACTCAATAACTGAGAGAAAGGGCTACATCCCGGAAAATAAATGTGGGATACAGCAAACCATAAAGGAACAAGCACTCATAAATTTCCAAATAGGGTTACGCCATGACCTTAAAATCCTCGCACGGGCGCAACGATTTAAAACTCTACAAGAGGCAATAACCGGCGCCGGCGAAGACGAAAAACTCCTCGAGTCCCCTAGGGCCGCGGATAAGCAAACACACGAATCAAAGTATTCGCAGCACCCGCATGCATCGCGGATTCAATGTCACAAATGCGGAAAAAACGGACACTACGGACGCGACTGCCGCAGTAGCTTCAAGTTCGCGCTCCCATAACCTGAGAAACCATCGCAAGTAAACGCGATCATTAAGTACTGTAATAATTGCAAGAAATCCGGGCACAACCGCAACGAATGTTGGAAATTAAACGAACGACCTAAAATTAGCGGATATAAAAAACAAAACGAAGACCTAAAATCACACCCCAAATATACATGCGAGCAGCGCGAATCGTCAACGAAAACAGAGCACCGACTTCAATAGTGGCAGCGAAGACGAAAGCAAAGACAAGAAAAACCCGCCAAAAAGGGCGCTAGAATACCGCGTCGCACACATAAGAGGCGAACCAGGATTACCTACAGTAACACTACCCATACGCGAAGCAAAACAAGGGAGGGTAAAAATGATGTGCGACTCAGGAGCAACCACTTCATTAATAAAATTAAAGGAATTAAAAGATGATACTTTAATCCATGAAGACGATATTTCACTCACCGGAATAACGGGACACAAGGTACACACCATAGGAAAGCTACAATCAAGATAGGTGACCATAAAATAAAACACGCGTTCTACGTGGTAAAAGACGATATGCCCATCGAAAACGACCGAATCTTAGGATTCGACTTCCTACAAAAACATTCCACCGTCTGCGATTTCGAGAAAGCACAGTTAAGGCTAGGGAAAGGTATCTTAAACCTACGCGACGAAAATAAATAAAATAGGCATAGTTCAAGCAGCAGAAACCGCCCCCGGTATATACATCAGAAATGCGCTAGTAGAACCGATCGACTTCACTTGCCCGATCAGTATGATAAACACGACAGACGAGGAGGTCGAAATAGAAACACCAACAGTGACCATCGAAGAAATCGAACGAGACACTACAACCGGGATAAACGCAATAATTAGCGACAAATTAACCAAGCTAGAAGAACCACGGAAGAACCGCGTTTGCAAATTATTACGAACCGACCATCTAAACTCTAAACGATAAAGAACACAGGGCACTTTTAAATATCTGTGAAGAATACCAAGACATATTTCATGTAGAAGGGGAACCCTTAACGTGCACCACCACAATAGAGCACGAAATAAATACGCGTTGTAATACTTCACCCGTAAATATAAGACCATCAAGAGACACGGTAGTGTCTCGCGCCTAGTTTGGGCGAAGCCGACCCCTTAGAAGCGAGGCACCGTGTATCTTTACGCGAATCGAACAGTTGAGGTAATCATAGATTTCGGATGCTCAATAACGGCTGAAGCGATCGAGTTTTTACTAGTCTTCATCGAAAGATTGAGGTCGAATTAAATAAGGAAAGTGTCTTTATTTTTGCTCTACGTTCATTATAAATGAAGATATCACGATGCAAAGTTTCAATATGAAAAATTTCTTGTAAGAAACGTCCACGTCGTCATCGTTCGCAAGTCCCCAATGTGCGCATGCGCGATTCTTGTACAGTTCCAGCTTTTGGTACAGGGCGCTAGTGCTTCATAATGTTTACCACAGACAGATGTGTGCTTATAGGTTAAATGTTCCGGGATATATATATAACGTGTATGTAATATGTGACATGTGACATAGGTTAAGTGTGCGGTTAGCTCGTTTTTATTTATTATAAGAGAAGTCTAGCGAGAGGGTCATAATCGATAGAAGAAGAAGATGAGATTTATAAGAATCAAGTAATTATTTTATTTTATATTTCTTATAACAATATTAACAATTATATTCTTATGAAAAAATAATAGGATGGTTACGTAACAAGAAAATAGTTATTATTATATTATTATGAAAAAAATATAGTATATCACATATAAGTAGTATTGCATATCACATGTATGTAGTATATTGCATATCACATGTATCGTTACCATTTTATTTTACTATTTCTTTCATAATAATAACTACTTTCATGCTCTACGCTACCATCCTACTATTTCTTTTATAAGTACATAATTATTGATGTAAAATAAGGAAGCGAATAAAAGCTAATAATAATAAATAATGTAAAGATAATAGTGCTATAAATGATATGAGCTATAATAAAGAATTTATATACATTTTTATAGCACATAGCATTCATAACATTATTATCTTTACATTATTTATTATTATTAGCTTTTATTTGCTGAAAGAATTATTATGAAAGAAATATATTTCTTTCATAATAATTACTTTCTTGTTACGCTGCCATCCTACTATTTCTTTCATAAGTATATAATTGTTAATATAAAATAAAGAAATAGTATATTTTGTATATATGTACGTACTCTAATGATTTAAATATGTTTTACATTACAGGTACAGAATGAGGACATTGTATACTAGAGTTGCTCAAAAAGTAATGCCCTACATTATTTTTTCAGAGATATTTATTCAACAATTTATACACAATATACATGGTAATCTCAATCAACTTCTATTTCTTTATGCCAGTACGATACATTGTAACGATAGCAACCCCATCGTTCCCGGTCGACCACGGACCGGAAGGCTGCGCCCGGCGACCATCGGCCGAGCAGAACAGCAGGCGCTTAACGCCCGCGTTTACCGAGAAGGCGTTACCGGAATTATTAAAAGGGGACGTATTGCTCTGGTATCGTAACACGCGGGAGGACTGGGACTCCTGGGAGGATTTCGTTCGCGACTTCCGAACGCAGTACTTGCCGCGACGGTACCGGGCCACGCTCCGCCGGGAAATTATGGAGCGACGGCAAAAACGCGGCGAAAATTTTGCAAATTACGCCACGGTCATGATGACGCTTATGCGTCGTGCCGGCGGGTTTTCCCGAGCGGAGCAGCTGGAGCACATTTATGATAACATGAACCCCGAATGCAAAATGTACGTTCGAATCGATGACGTATGCGGTCTAGGCGAATTGCAGGAACGGACCGCGGAGTTCGAGGACATCGAACGTCAGCGCAACGACCTGCGCCAACCCGGTAAAGACGCGATCGGGAAACCGATGGTCGCGGCGACCTACAACCGCGACGATTGTTGCTGGCGTTGTAAGCAACGCGGACACACCTGCTTCGATTGTCGGCGACCCGCCAAAAAGTTCTGCTCCCAGTGCGGGCGCGACGGGGTGCTAACCAACCAGTGCCACCCATCCGCGACGGGAAACGGCAAGGGGGCCGAGGTCGCACGGACCGACACTCGACCCGATACCTCCGCAACGTAAAGTTTACGCCACGACCTCACGCAACCGTCCGCATCAATAACCGATTGTACACGGCCCTGCTCGATTCAGGATCCGAAATCTCGTTCCTCAACACCGCGACCGCCGACGCCGCCCGGACGTGGGGGACCAAGAATCGACGGGCGTCGGTCACGTACAACTCGCCGACGGCACTTATACGGAGGTGCCCAGCGCCATTACGGTACCCATACGCATACAAGGGCGGATTTACCAACACGAGTTTTCCATACTTCCGACCTTGGAGAGCGAAATTTTAATCGGGGTAGATTTATGGGGGAAAACCGGCCTCGCGCTTCCCTCACCGCGGCCCGACCGGACCTCCCCCCGCCCGAAATGCAGTACGGCGGGAGGACTGGACATCCGAACACCGGAAGAGACTCGGAGTCTCGAGACGTTCCTTCGGACCGAACTCGCGGCGTTCGACGAGATACAAGGTCCCACGGACGTTACACACCACCGTATCCGACTAACGGACCCCACACCGATCAAGCAACGGTACCGACCCCGTAACCCGGCTATGCAAGCCATCATTGACAACGAGGTTGCCGAGACGGAGCGCGCGGGGATCATCGAACCCTCGCGAAGCGCCTGGAGTTCGCCGGTCGTCCTCGTCAAAAAGAAAGACGGCAAACATCGGTTTTGCGTCGATTTTCGCCGAGTCAATGACGTAACAGAAAAAGACGCGTACCCCCTACCGCAAATTACGGCGACGTTAGATAAGCTACGCGGGGCACGGTACCTCACGACCCTCGACTTAAAGAGCGGGTACTGGCAGGTCCCTATGTCACCGGAGAGCCGTTCAATTACTGCATTTACGGTTCCCGGCCGAAGGTTGTTTCACTTCAAGGTCATGCCGTTCGGACTCCATTCCGCGCCCGCTACCTTCCAGCGCTTATTAGACATGATTCTCGGACCGGAACTAGAACCGCACGTTTTTGTCTATCTGGACGATATAATCGTGATTAGCCGCTCATTTGACGAACACCTCTCACTGCTCAGAGAAGTCTGCCGCCGCCTACGCGAAGCAAAGCTACGACTGAACCCGGACAAGTGCAAATTCTGCGTCGAGCAGCTCACGTATCTCGGCCACGTTATCGACAATCGCGGCATACGTACCGACCCGGAAAAAGTCAGCGCCGTCGCTAATTGGCCCGCCCCGCGGACAGTCCGCCAATTTCTCGGGATGGCCTCGTGGTATCGTCGCTTCGTGAGTGACTTTTCGACCGTCGCCGCCCCGTTGACAAAACTTACGCGGAAAAACGCTCGCTGGAGCTGGGGGGACGCGGAGGATGCCGCGTTCCGCGCGCTTAAACAGAAACTCATCGCGGCGCCCGTACTCGCATGTCCGGATTTTTCCCGCCGATTTTTTTTACAAACGGACGCCAGCGCGAACGGCCTCGGGGCCGTACTAACCCAGTTTTTTGAGGAAGGCGAGAGGGTAATTGCATACGCCAGTCGAACGCTGAACACCGCCGAACGGAATTACAGCGCCACGGAGCTCGAGTGCCTCGCGATCGTCTGGGGCATCCGCCGCATGAAGGGGTACCTCGAAGGCTACGCGTTTACCGTAGTGACCGATCACCAGTCGCTAAAATGGCTGCGACATCTCGACTCACCGACAGGTCGATTAGGGCGGTGGGTCTTTGAACTACAGCAGTATGACATCGACGTGAAGTATCGAAGCGGAAAATTAAACCGCGTAGCCGACGCGCTTTTCCGGTGCCCCACAGCGTGCGCCGCCCGCCCCCTCACGTGCCGCTGGTACCGCCGAATCACGGACACCGTCACTCGCGAACCCACCACCTTACCGGATTACCGCCTGGAGGACGGGACGCTATACCGGCATATCCTACACTCTCTCAATTTCAAGGACGAATCCGCGGAGCAGCAGTGGAAACGGTGCGTTCCCCGGGAAGAACGACGAGAAGTCATCCGACGACTACACGACGCACCGACCGCCGGCCACTTCGGGGTGGCTAAGACCATTGCCCGAGTGGCCGAAGATTATTACTGGCCCGGCATGATGAGAGAAATCGCAAACTATGTCCGGGGGTGCCAAGTATGCATGGCACATAAGGCACTACAACAGAAACCGGCTGGGCGAATGCATGCGACTAACATCGACCGCCCATGGAAGCAGGTGACCATCGACCTTGTTGGTCCACTGCCGCGGTCGCGCCGCGGACACACCTAGCTATTCGTAATGCAGGATCGATTCACGAAGTGGGTAGAGTTAGTGCCCCTTCGTAAGGCCACCGCGGACGCCGTGACACAGGCCATCACCGACCGCATCATTTTTCGACACGGGGCCCCAACAAGCATTCTCTCCGACAACGGCACCCAGCTCATATCCGGCCAACTCTCGGCTCGCCTAGCTGTCTTTAACATCGTACACCGAACGACGCCGGTCCGAGCTCCGCACTGCAACCCGGTGGAGCGAACCAACCGGGTTATCAAAACAATGATAAGCGAGTACGTGAGTCAAGACCATCGTGACTGGGATACGCAGCTACCAGCCCTACAGTTCGCCTATAACACCGCGTACCACGATGCGACGAGGTTCACACCGGCCTATCTCAATCACGGCCGCGAACTTGTCCGACCATGCGACGACCAGCAACGACCACCGGTAATCGACCCACCCGAGGTCATCGAAACGCGACTTCAAGACGCGTACGAATTAGTGCGGGTACATCTTGCCCGCGCGTTTCAGCGCCAAGCGCATTATTACGATCTACGGCGACGACCGTGGAGACCGCAACTAGGAGACAAGGTTTGGAAACGTCACCACCCCTTGTCCAGTAAAGCCAATGCATTCAATGCGAAACTCGCCCCGAAATACGTGGGACCCTTGGAAGTCAAGGCCATCCGATCACCTGTCATCGTGGATCTGAGGAGTGCGCGAGGAAAATGGTATCGCAACGTACACATGCAGGACTTAAAACCCGCTCACGATAACAATAATAAACCGCCGACCGAGAACGAGGAGACAAACAAATCCGACAACGAGGACGAGAACAACTAAATCACACAGTTGCTAGCTAGCAAGCAAATAGAGAGCACGTTAAAAATGGAACACGATATCATCGACGCCATCGACGAGTTTTTGCGCGAGACCGGAAGTGTGAGACCTAAGGATGCACCGACGCCGACGGGCGACCTGCCAGCTCCACCCGCCGCCGCAACAACCTCGCGGCTACCACGGGTAGGCACCGTCATCCAGCGGTCGGATGTTGTGAACCAGCGGAAGCGGGAAATCTTTCTCCAGCCACCACCGCCGCCACCAAAACGCCGGCCATCACCGACACCACGGATCGAGCCAAGGCCGGAACCGCCACCGACACTACTGCTACCAACAGGACCGATACCATCACCACCGATCCCCTGTCAAGTAGCCCCCGGCATCATCTTCGAAGTTCCGTACTTCGCGGTACACGTGTCCCGAGCCACTTATCTTTATCGCTTGGTAACCGGATAGCGCAGTCATTCATTTCTCCACAGTCCACAATGTGAGCCTCCAACTTTTCGCTCAAATTAAAGAAGTGCAAGCATCTGTGAAAGAAATTACAATTTTATTTATAATTTTATTTACAATTTTATTTACAATTTTATTTACAATTATATAATTTGCAATAAATATACATACCGATCGCAGATATATTTCTTGTGGTCATGTTTGCTCAGTTGCGAGCTTACGAGGCGAGACAGATTTTTGATATACGCGAAATGTCCAACGTTATCGTCCTCCTCCTCCACGTACAGCAAATTCACATGTTTTTCTTTTTTCCGATCGGCGAGTCGTATCGGAAGAATTGATAGTTCCTTCTTCCTCTCGATACCGTAGACGTTGATTGAGATATTGTTTATATGTTCAAACTTTTTTATTTGATTCAACGTCATCGGAAACTCAATGTTTTGTAAATTTAACACCGTCGTATAGTGCGGATATGAAGATTCCCGTTCCATATGTCTTTCAACGGGGTACAGAGCGGCCACCACTGACCACGCGAAACACGCATTGTCCATTGATAGCACATTAATTACCGCTCTCTTCGTCATAATTTCTCGCGGTAATTTAATATGGCATCCCGCGCGCATAGGATTGCACTTGTTGACGTTGACCGTAAGATCGAGGATTCGTAACAATGCCCATCCGCTATCACGTTCCTGAAACTCTTCGAGAGACGTCAATGTGGTTTCGATGACGTGCCGCTCATACCACTCGCGTAAATCGGACGTGCGAAAAAGTTCATAATTTCTCGTGTTAATACTTTTGTTAGCGCGCTTATCACCTGTCACAAACTCACCGTTGAACACAGTATTTACTTTTACACAGTTGTGTATTTTTATAACGTCTTGCACTTGCTCGAGTACTACACTACTAGCATCTTCCAAAAATTGTCGCGGTTCGATATAGTCTGCGTTAATCACCGCACCGGTCAGTATACGATTTTCAAACGCGGTATCGATCTCTCGCCAAACGAGTCTTCCCGCGTTATTGTCGCCACTGTAATTACCACCACTGGATATAAACTGTCTCTGCAATCGAGTTTTTGCACCCTCGAATCGCGCGATTCTAGCAACCAAAGATTGTCTATATCCAATGGAGAGTCGCGGACGCTTGACACGGCTGTTTTCTTCGAGCAGTTTGATAAATTCCTCGCAGCGCAGCGCCCATTCAAAATACTCGCCCAAGGTGGCGATTTGATGGGACCGCTCCAACAGGTCGCGTTCAGTCTGCTCGATGTTTTCCATTTTTCCACACTTTTTAAAATCACGTTCTATAGAGCACTTGCACCCGCTATTCTTTTTTCGACCGACGTATCTGTGCGCTTGCAAATTACGTACTATGATTTGAAGAAGCAGTGGTATCAAGCAGTGGTATCAACGCAGAGTACTCTTCATGATTAACGGATTGTTTAATTACATATCAGAAAGGTGATCTCCCTTCATCGCGTTATCCCTTTTGACACAGAGCGGCATCGGCGCTCATTTTTGTTTATAAAAATTCAAGCGGCCGGACATCGGCGCTCCCTAAACAATGAGAAAGAATTCCGCTTAGGGGAGGGGAAAGGTTCTGCAAAGGCTGCCGAATATTGGCGCGTAATGCAACACGGTCTTTTACCGCGAAAAAAAACACGTCCCGACGTGTTCATTGCGATAAGCGCGACCTCCCAAGATCCCTCAGATGGAGGAGGGGAGGGGCAGGTACCGCGAGGGCGGCCGAATGTTGGCAAAATTATCGCAAAAGAATTCTTCCTAAACAATGAGGAAGAAACGTCACATATGGGCAGGGGGAGGGGGAGGGCGGAAGTACCGCCAAAGCGCGTCGCCTTATGGGGGAGGGGTGGGGGAGGTATCGCGAGGGTGGCCGAATGTTGGCGCTCACTTTGCGGTGTTTTGTTTATAATAAAACATGTTAGATAATTCAAAGTAATACAATACGCTGTTTTGTTTATGAAAAACAATACGCGATAAGCGTCTCCCACACAGCGATAAGCGCCCCCGCCCCGCGTGACGTCATACCCCCTCGCCCCGGAGAACCCCCCCCCCCCGCCCCCCTCGGAGGACCCGGGTTAGAACCAGCATAGTATCCCTACTAAGGATGTGCGGGCAATACAGATTGTGATAAACGAACTTCAACGCGCGGCTAACGCTAACTCAGAAACGGCTATCAACTTGAATGAGCAGCAGTGAACGGGTTAGGAGCGGCTATCGAACGGTTATCGAACGGCTACGAACAATTATTGAACGGCTACGAACGGCTACGAAGGATTATCGAACTGCTATCTAACTATAATGAGTGGTAGTGGTAGTGAACGGCCTAGCAACAGCTGCGAACGAGGGTACGAACAACTCAAGCAGGGTTGCGAACGAGGCTACGAACAAGTCATTAAAGACTACATACAAGGATACAAACAACTCAAGCAGGGCTGCGAACGGGTCAGTAACGGCTGCGAACGGGTCAGGAGAGGCTACGAACGGGTTAGAAACGACTGTGAACAAGGCTGCGAACGAATCAAGAACGATTTTCGAATGGGTCAAGAACGGAAGTAAACAACGCAAGAACGGCGCAAGAACGGCTCAAGAACGGCTCAAGAACGGCTCAAGAACGGCTCAAGAACGGGTCAAGAACGGCTACGAACGGGTCAGAAACGGCTACGAACGGCTCAAGAACGGGTCAAGAACGGAAATGAGCGTTAAAACAAGCAGCGACAAACGGCGATCGAGAAAAACCGACGAAGCGATGAAACAACATAGTTTGGAGAGACGGCAGTTGGTGACCGAACTGCACGCGCCGGCGAGAAAAAATTTTCCCCGAAGACACGTCATAGTGCGGGGATACGATGGTCTGTGGCAAGCCGACATCGTCGAGATGCGTCCGTATTCTCGTTTCAACAAAGGTTATCACTACATACTCACCATCATCGATGTGTTGAGCAAGTACGCGTGGGCCATACCACTCAAGAGTAAAGGTGGAAGCGAGACGGCTGACGCTATCGCCGAGATAATTCGAGATAGCAAGAGATCCCCGAGAAACATGCAAACCGATATGGGGAAAAAATTTTATAACGCCGACGTGCAACGGCTTATACGGAAACATAACATCAATCACTATTCTACATATTCGGTATTGAAAGCATCGGTCGTCGAGCGATTCAATCGCACGCTGAAGAACGACATGTGGAAGATGTTTACGCTGAATGGAACTTACAAGTGGATCGACGCGTTGCCGCGGCTCGTATCGGATTATAACGCGCGCAAGCACCGAACAATCAGCATGCGACCCGCCGACGTCACCCCCGCGATCGCTGATAAACTTTTAAAAACAGTATATAGTAACATAAAGATTGCCGCTCCGGCGAAATTCAAAGTAAGTGACCCGGTACGCGTTAGCAAGTACAAGAAACTTTTCGAGAAGGGTTACACGCCAAATTGGACGACGGAGGTTTTTAAAATTGTTAAAGTGCAGCGTACTAATCCCGTAACATATCTACTCGAGGACTATCGCAAAACATCTGTCGCTGGAGCGTTTTACGAGCACGAGTTGCATAGCGCGAATTATCCGGACGTATATCTCGTGGAGAAAGTACTGCGCAGGAGGGGTGACGAAGTTTACGTGAAATGGCTGGGATTTGACAATTCGCACAACTCTTGGATACATAAGGATAATACAATTTAATTCATACAAATTGTATTTATTAATTACTCAAAAATTAAAAAATATATAATATGTACAACATATAAAAATATATAAGATTTTTATTAATACATCCTTTCCGTTACTATATGAAATACATATACATATGTTACATAACATTATATCACACATACATTATATTACATTATATTTTATAAGGGTATCTGGTAATGTCCCCATGGTAATGTGTCGGTCGAATCAGGTATGATATACCGCTTATCGTCGTACGGACTTAGAGCAATTTTCGTCTCGCGAATGGTGTATACTTCATGCAATTTCGATCTAATACATGACTGACTGTCATTTCAATCTCTTCATTCAGGCACCGCGTATAATCGTCGAATGTTATCGTTCTCGCGACAACGTTACTTTTGACACCTTTAACCTTTTTTGTATCTTTCTTACCATCTACTCGCAAAGCGTACATTTTTGCTCTAAATCCTACAAATTCAGTCATTATCGTACCGTTATTTTCATCTTTCATTAGACCTGGCACCTTTTTATTCACAAGCGGTATACCGTACGCGTTGTCTATTGGATAATCGCTCGTATCGAATCTAGCGATATCGCGTTTCATATTTTCATACACGTCTTCGCATTTAATATGATACATTAAACTATCTGTATCGGTGTACATTACCCGACATCTGTCACGATAGAGCGGTGACATGTACTCGTAGTGAAATTCATACAGACATACTTTCGATATGTCGAGTATACACATACCAACATAGATTGGTTTGTTAAATTTTACTTCTAGTTTACGTAATTCTACAGCAATTAAATTTTCCGAAAAGACGCTCCTGCTATGGAAATTTGGTTTAGCAATCATCGCCTCTGCTCCGTCCCACTTTGTCAATAATATTACATCGACATGATTACGCACATTTTCCATCGTTTTGCCAAATACCGCATTATTCATCAATTTGTATAAATTTTTTTCGAAATCATTTTTTGCTTGCGTTCTAAATTGCGTATTAAGTTCAATGTAACCGCGAAGCCATGTGGATTGAGTGAATTGTAATATGCGATGTATTTTTGTAACTTGAAGGCCGTGATGCGTACATTGCTGCAGGTTACGGTAGTGTATCACGTAACGCTTTTTATCGTATAATGTCGCGAGCAGCTTATCTTCCCGCTTACCGGGTGGTTTATCGCGTGTCGGGCAAAACGGTAGGTCAGTGTGCGCGTCGTGAAGACATTGTGGATATTCTAAATCTACTTCGAGGATATAGCCTATAGGCGAATCGAGCGTGATAGATGATATATCAAAATTAGATATGTCATCGACCCATCGAAAATCGGCGTAAGGCAACGGTTGGCACATTGCCCATCCATACAAATTATTTACATCTAAATACATTAAATATGATGATGGTTTCGACGGATCATACGATTGCATGTACTTGTTATTAGCATGGATGTATCTATTAGAACATTGACTTAAACTACCGCGTATTCCCCGTTCGATAAACATAACCATATCGATATCGGTAAGCAATTCGAATGTTATATTTGTATGTTTTAACATGGCATCCCATGTATATCCGGGAAGAGTACGAGGGCGGTCCGATAAGTACTTAGCCTCACCGCCCGATGGTGCCAGTATCACAAGAGAGATTTACTATCGTGTAGTACATTCTCGTAGACGGCTACTGTCAAAATTTCAACCGAATCGGACTCGTAGTTTTGTTTTGACCGCGTGTGGGAGCGAGCGTGTCCACGGATTTTAGAAAAATGGAAAAAGAGCAATATCGGTCGGTGATTCGATTCTTGTTTTTGGAAGGGAAATCGCGCAGCGAAATCAAAGAGCGCTTGGATAAGATATAATAATATGCAGGGTCGAGTCCATAACTCGCGATGCAAGTGTCGCGAAAGTTTTCAAAAATATCTGCTAATAACATGACATCAATTTTTAAATATAGATCACTATATTCGCCTAGCGTTCTAAGGGAGAATCGGTTCCAGACGTTCTCGGCGTGCGCGTAATCGCTCTCGGATATTGTGCTACCGGTCAAAGAACTGTAAAATGATTCGCGCGGCGGTAAACATGTATCTTGCAATTTGTCGATACAATCTATATATTCGTATGGAAAGATACCCTTCCGTGTTAATAGATTGAAATTTTCTGTCGGTAAATTTTGAAATTCCGATTGTAAAATTTTTAGTTTCTCTTTATTCAAAAAAGATGCTAATTTATCAAGACTTGCAGCGAGAAATTTATATGAATCGATAAACCGTAATTTTATATGATTTTTCGAATTGTCTTGTGTCAATTTACCAGTCTTTGTAAATGAAATATATTTTTCCTTCGTTATCGGAAGTAATTCGATTTCCCCTTCGAACGCTGTAGCTATATCCTCGATAATGAAATGCGTGTCGTAACCGGATAGATTATGGAAAACTATTGGAATACAAAAAGTTTCTTTATAATTTAGATTGCAATTTGAGTGCGCGGGACCTCTGTATCGTCCAGTCAGATGGCAATGATCGCGTACGCGTGTATCGTCTTGTACGAATGGTTTTTCGCATATATGACAATGCGTTGCGCTGTGAAATTTTTTCCACTCGTCTAATGTTAAATTTACCATGGGAACATTTGTCGTTAAAACAGTCTTTATACGTAACGCTAAATTTTTAAGTTCTTCAGCGAACCATGAAACGCAATCAACGCTACGGCGAGAATTATACGCGGATAACGAGTTGTCGTACGAACAATGCATATAATAAGCGATGCTGAATACCTTGTGATGTTGATGTTGATAATTTGTCGCTTCTTCGGTCTTTGCCAAAACGCATTCCAAGTCGGCGTACACTACAAACGGAAGTTGCTCCTTTCTGTTGTAGTTGTCAAACGATAACCACTTGTCTTTATCGCTTGGTAACCGGATAGCGCAGTCGTTTATCTTTCCGCAGTCTACTGTATGTGACTGCAACTTGTTCTCCTATCCGAAATAGTGCAAGCATCTATGAAAGAAAAAAAAATTACAATTTTATTTACAATTATATTTTAATATATAATTTGCAATAAATATACACACCGATCGCAGATATATTTCTTGTGACCATTTTTGCTCAATTGCGTGTTCACAAGGCGGGATAGATTCTTGATCCACGTGAAATGTCCAACGCTGTTGCTGTCTTGCACATACAGCAAGTTGACATGCTTGTCTTTCTTTTGCTCCGAAAGACGAATCGGGACGATGTCATTCTCAATACTATATACATTGATAGAGATATTATTTGCTAGTTCAAACTTTTTAATTTGATTTATGGTCACTGGAAACTCAATGTCTTAGAGATTCAGCACCGTCGTATAATGCGGATATGAAGATTCCCGTATCACATTTCTTTCGGCGGGGTACAGAGCGGCCACCACTGACCACGCGAAACACGCATTGTCCGTTGATCGCACGTTCACCACCGCTCTCTTTGTCACAATTTGTCGCGGCAAGTTTAGATAACACCCTGCGCGCATTGAATTATACTTGTTTATATTTATAGTCAAGTTAATTATTTGTGACAACCCCCAACCACTATCGCGTTCTTGAAACTCTTCTAGCGATGCTAGCGTGGGCTCGATAACGCGGCGCTCGTACCACTCGTGTAAATCGGACATGCGAAAGAGTTCATAGTTTTTTGTATTGACACTTTTGTTAGCGCGTTTATCACCGGACACAAACTCGCCATTAAACACGGTGTTCACTTTTACATTAATATGTTTTTGCATAACTTTCTGCACGTGTTCGATCACAATGTCTTTGGCATCTTCGAGAAATTGACGAGGTTCGATGTAATTATTGTTTATTACCGCACCGGTTAAGATGCAGCTCTCGAACGCCGTATCAATCTCTCGCCAAACTAGTCTTTCCGCGTTATTGTCGCCACTGTATTCACCACCACTGGATATAAATTGTTTCTGCAATCGAATTTTTGCACCCTTGAGTCGCGCGATTCTAGCCACCAAAGATTGTCTATTTCCAATCGAGAGTCGCGGACGCTTGTTACGGCTGTTTTTTTCGAGCAAATTGATAAATTCCTCGCAGCGCAGCGCCCATGCAAAATATTCACCCAAGGTGGTGACTTGGCGGGACCGCTCCAACAGATCGCGTTCGTTCTGCTCGATGTTTTCCATTATTTCTTTTATTCACTATTATACCACTAACACTTCTAATACAAGAAAGTAGCCACTAAACTTTTTTCACCGCTACATCTATGCGCTTTCAAATCGTACTATGGTTTGACGCGCTCTCATCCTCCTTATATATTTCACCTAATTCTATCTTCTTTTCTAACATTTGGCGTATCTCAAAAGATAGTTTCCCGATATATTGGTTTTATGGATAGAGGAGTAAGGACACAAGCAGCCGAACGTTTGCGCCGATACGTTGCATTCTTCCTTAAAAAATATTAAGAAAAAATGTTTCGCTATCTGTTTACGACCGATTTTCTGCGAGGGTACAAAGCAGCCGAACGTTGGCGGCGATACGTTGTATTCTTCCTTAAAAATATTAAGAAAAAAATGTTTCGCTCTCGTTTATGGAGGATTTTCCGCGAGGGTACAAAGCTGCCGAACGTCAACCTTTTTGCACCTAATCACGTTTCAACATGTTCGTCGTAGCGTTGGCCCTAAAATCTTCATTTCTTTCCTAATGATAAAATGTCCATAAAATGAAAAACATAGTTTTATGGATTCTAGAACGCTCCGTTGACAAGTTCGAGCAGCCGGACATCGGCGCTTCCGTAATAAAATTATACTAGTGAGGGTACAAAATTGTCGATCGTCGGCGCTTGTTCTATACCTTTTTGGGAAAATGTCTAGGATGACTCATAAAAAAAAAAAAAAAAGTCGTAAAGATATCCATCTACAAATATTGCACTCAGAAAACTCCCCCTCCTTTGTCGAAACATCCCCTCCACCCGCGTGACGTCAGCCCCCGCACCATCGAGATACCCCCGCCCCGCGTGACGTCATACCCCTCGCCCCGGAGAACCCCCCGCGCTCCGCACTCCCCTCGGAGGACCTGAGTTAGAATTGGCATAGTATACCTACTTACACCTATAAAGGTACAAACAAACGGATAGCGGTACAAACGTCTGCAGACGATTACAAAACAACATTTGTTTACAGAATTAAAATATCTCAAGGAATGACAATGTTAGCTCTAATCTCAAAATAGAACATTCGGTATATTTACACCTGTAAGGGTACAAACAAAACGGAAAGCAATACAAACGTCAGCAGACGATAGTAGTAATACTATGCCGGTTCTAACCCATGGGGCTCCGAGGGGGGTGCGGGGCGCGGGTGTTCTCCGTGGCGAGGGGTATGACGTCACGCGGGGCGGGGGTATCTCGTAGGCGCGGGGGCTGACGTCACGCGGGTGGAGGGGGATGTTTCGACAAAGGAGGGGGAGTTTTCTGAGTGCAATATTTGTAGATGGTATCTTTACGACTTTTTTATGAGGGTTCTTAGACATTTTCCCCAAAAAGGTATAGAACAAGCGCCGATGATTGACAATTTTGTACCCTCGTTAATATAATTTTATTATGGAAGCGCCGATGTCCGGCTGCTCGAACTTGTCAACGGAGCGTTCTAGAGTTCATTAAAACTATGTTTTTCATTTTATGGACATTTTATCATTAGGAAAGGAATGAAGATTTTAGGGCCGACGCTGCGACGAATATGTCTAAACGTGATTTAATAGGCCTCTACCTATTTGCGTTGACGTTCGGCAGCTTGTACCCTCGCGGAAAATCACCCATAAAAACGAGAGCGAAACATTTTTTCTTAATATTTTTAAGGAATAATGCAACGTATCGGCGCCAACGTTCGGCTGCTTTGTACCCTAGCAGAAAATCGGTCGTAAACAGATAGCGAAACATTTTTCTTAATATTTTTTAAGGAAGAATGCAACGTATCGGCGCCAACGTTCGGCAGCTTGTGTCCTTACTCCTCTATCCATAAAACCGATATCTCGGGAAACTATCTTTTGAGATACGCCAAATGTTAGAAAAGGAGATAGAATTAGGTGAAATATATATAAGGAGGATGAGAGCGCATCAAACCATAGTACGATTTGAAAGCGCATAGATGCAGCGGTGAAAAAAGTTTAGTGGTTACTTTCTTGTATTAGAAGTGTTAGTGGTATAATAGTGAATAAAAGAAATAATGGAAAACATCGAGCAGAACGAACGCGACTTGTTGGAGCGGTCCCGCCAAGTCACCACCTTGGGCGAATATTTTGAATGGGCGCTGCGCTGCGAGGAATTTATCAATTTGCTCGAAGAAAACAGCCGTAACAAGCGTCCGCGACTCTCGATTGGAAATAGACAATCTTTGGTGGCTAGAATCGCGCGACTCGAGGGTGCAAAGACTCGATTGCAGAGACAGTTTATACCCAGTGGTGGTAATTACAGTGGCGATAATAACACGGGAAGACTCGTTTGGCGAGAGATCGATACCGCGTTCGAAAATCGGATACTGACAGGTGCGGTGATTAACGCAGACTATATCGAACCGCGACAATTTTTGGAAGACGCTAGTAGTGTAGTACTCGAGCAAGTGCAAGATGTTATAAAAATACACAACTGTGCAAAAGTAAATACTGTGTTCAACGGTGAGTTTGTGACAGGTGATAAGCGCGCCAACAAAAGCATTAACACGCGAAATTATGAACTCTTTCGCACGTCTGATTTACACGAGTGGTATGAGCGGCATGTCATCGAATCCACATTGGCGTCTCTCGAAGAGTTTCAGGAACGTGATAGCGGATGGGCATTGTCACGAATCCTCGATCTTACGGTCAACGTCAACAAGTATAATTCAATGCGCGCGGGGTGTTATCTAAACTTGTCGCGAGAAATTGTGACAAAGAGAGCGGTGGTGAACGTGCGATCAACGGACAATGCATGTTTCGCATGGTCAGTGGTGGCCGCTCTGCATCCAGTTGCAAAATATAGTGAGAGAACATCGTCATATCCGCACTATACGACAGTGCTAAATTTACAAAACATTGAGTTTCCGATGACGTTAAACCAAATAAAAAAATTTGAACATATAAATAACATCTCAATCAACGTCTACGGCATCGAGAGGAAGAAGGAATTATCTATTCTTCCGATACAGCTCACTGATCGGAAGAGAGAAAAACATGTAAATATGCTGTATGTGGAGGAGGACGACAACGTTGGACATTTCGCGTATATAAAAAATCTATCCCGGCTTGTCAGCACGCAACTGAGCAAACATGACCACAAGAAATATATCTGCGATCGGTATGTATATTTATTGCAAATTATATAATAATTGTAAATAAAATTGTAAATAAAATTGTAATTTTTTTTTCTTTTACAGATGCTTGCACTTCTTTAATTTGAGCGAAAAATTGGAGGCTCACATTGCGGACTGTCGAGAAATGAACGACTGCGCTATCCGATTACCAAGCGATAAAGTGGCTCGACTTCGACAACTACAACAGAAAGGAGCGACTTCCCTTCGTGGTGTACGCCGACTTGGAGTGTGTGCTGAAGAAGACGCCGGAACATGCGTCATACTCCCAACATCACGAGGTATTTAGCGTTGGGTATTACGTGCAATGTTCGTACGACAACTCACTATCCGCGTATAATTCTCGCCGTAGTATCGATTGCGTTTCATGGTTCGCCGAAGAACTTAAAAATTTAGCGCATCGCGTAAAGGGTATTTTGTCTGATAATGTCCACATGACAAAATTAACGCAAGATGAATGGGAAAAATTTCATAGCGTCACGCAATGTCACATTTGCGAAAAACCGTTTGCGCCGGATGATACACGCGTACGCGATCATTGTCATCTGACCGGGCGATACAGGGGTCCCGCGCACTCAAACTGTAATCTAAACTACAAAGACTCTTATGTCATTCCTATAGTTTTCCATAATCTATCCGGCTATGACGCACATTTTATCATAAAAGAAATAGCTACCGCGTATGAAGGACGCGTAGATGTGCTTCCAATAACAAAAGAAAAATACATTTCATTTACGAAGACTGTCAATAGTACCGACGACGATAAAGATCGGAAAGCTTGCATGAAATTACGATTCATCGATTCACACAAATTTCTCAATGCTAGTCTTGACAAATTGGCATCTTTTTTGAATAAGGATAAGTTAAAAATTTTGCGTTCCAATTTTTCCGCATTATCCGCTAACAATTTTGAATTATTAACGCGAAAAGGTGTCTTTCCGTACGAGTACATTGACTGCGTGGACAGGCTGCAGGACACGCGTTTACCACCACGCGAATCGTTTTACAGTTCTTTAACCAGTGACACTGTATCCGAGAGCGACTACGCACACGCCGTCAACGTGTGGCAGCAGTTCTCCATTCAAACCTTGGGTGAATACAGCGATCTGTACTTAAAAACTGATGTCTTGTTGTTGGCAGATATATTTGAAAACTTTCGCGACACTTGCATCGCGAGTTACGGACTCGACCCTACGTATTATTATACTCTTCCTGGGTATACATGGGACGCCATGTTAAAACATACACGCGTAAATTTCGAACTGCTTACCGATATCGATATGGTTATGTTTATTGAACGAGGTATACGCGGCGGTCTAAGTCAATGTTCAGGAAGATACGCGCATGCTAATAACAAGTACATGCAGTCGTATGATCCATCGAAACCATCATCATATTTAATGTATTTAGATGTAAATAATTTGTATGGATGGGCAATGTGTCAACCACTGCCTTATGCCGATTTTCGATGGGTCGACGATGTATCTAACTTTGACATCTCGTCAATAGCGCTCGATTCACCTACAGGCTATATCCTCGAAGTAGATTTAGAGTATCCACAACATCTTCACGACACGCACACTGACCTACCGTTTTGCCCGACACGTGACAAACCGCCCGGCAAGCGGGAAGATAAGCTTCTCGCAACGCTATATGATAAGAAGCGTTACGTCATACACTACAGCAACCTGCAGCAGTGCACGCGTCACGGCCTTCGCGTTACAAAAATACATCGCGTATTACAATTCACTCAATCCGCATGGCTCCGCGATTACATTGAACTAAATACAAAATTTAGAACACAAGCGAAAAATGATTTTGAGAAAAATTTGTACAAATTGATGAACAACGCGGTATTTGGCAAAACGATGGAAAATGTGCGTAATCAGTACTCTGCGTTGATACCACTATT
>NW_028141603.1:0-24319 GCF_030444845.1 Prenolepis imparis
AAGATAGCTGTTCTTGACCCGTTCGAAGCCGTTTCAGACCCGTTTGAAGCTGTTTCTGACCCGTTCAAAGCCGTTTCTGAGCCGTTCGTAGCCGTTTTTGAGCCGTTCTTGACCCGTTCGTAGCCGTTCTTGAGCCGTTCAAAGCCGTTTCTGAGCCGTTCTTGACCCGTTCGTTGCCGTTCTTGAGCCGTTCGTAGTCGTTTCTGAGTTAGCGTTACAGACTGCGATAAACGAGTGATAAACGTTAAAAATATTAAAGATACTTTTATTAATGATAATGATATAATGATATCTTTAGATGTTAGTTCATTATTCACAAATATTCCTAAAGAGTTGGTTTTAAATGCCATTAAAAAACGTTGGACTGACATTGCTAAGAACACAAATTTCAATTTAGCTCAATTTTTACATGCAACAGAATTAATTTTAGATTCAACTAGTTTCAGCTTCAATGGTCAGTTTTATGAACAAATATTTGGCAGCCCGATGGGTTCTCTTTTATCACCTATCCTAGCAGATATTGTGATGGATGATTTGGAGACACAATGTTTATGTTAGTTAAGTGTCACTGTATCCATATATTATAGATATGTAGACGACGTTCTTGCTATATTGCCACGTACAAAAATAGATGAGATATTAATGACTTTTAATAATTACCTGAATTATTACTTGAATTTCACATATGAAATTGAAGTCAGTTCTTCCATTATACAACGATCATTCGTTCTGACAATAGACTCATTACTAATTGGTACAGGAAATCTACATTTTCAGGAAGATATATAAACTTTTTTTTTCTAACCACCCTTTAAAATATCAAATTAATACTATTTATAAACTGGTTGATCATGTCATTCTACTATCCAATGACATTTTCCATCATAAAAGCATTGAGATGGTGAATGATATCTTACTTAATAATTGTTTCCCTAAACCCATCATCAAACGACATATACAAAAAAAAAAAGAATTAATGTATTAAAAAAATCGTAATCACAATAATGATTGTGATATGAATCGTGGACAATCTGACAGAACATCTTTTATTTCATTGCCATATGCTAAAGATGTGAGTTATGATCTATGTCGTGTTATGCGTGGCATTCAACGTCTATAAAATAACAAAAAAAAAAAAACTAAATACATTGATTAAACGTGGTAAAGATAGTTTACATAATGATCAGAGAACTAATGTTGTATATAAATTAGATTGCAAAAACTGTAATGCGTCATATATCGGCCAAACAAAAAGGCGCTTACGTACTCGAGTGAAAGAGCATTTTAACAATATAAAATTGCATGAAACCAATCATTCCGTTATAAGTAAACATAAGTTGGAATTCGGACATGAATTTGATTTGGGCAAAACCTAATATATTACATAATGAGAAATATGTGAAAAAGAGAGAAATCGCGGAAATGTATATTAAAAAATTCAATAATACAATCAACCTACAAAGGACACAGATAGCTTAAATAAAATCTATGACAAAATAATAAAGGTCGTTTAGCTTGGTTTCCTATTTTTATATTTCACTCACTGACAAAGTTTCATACTGATACAATGTTTCTCTCTCTTTAAAATTCAACAAGATGTTAATGATTTGTTTTAATTCAAATTTGTGAAGTGTTTCAATAAGAACATGTGTACTCAAAATTTTATAGCAAATCCATTTATGTATATTACTGCTTTTTGAATTCAAACCGTTTTTTTTTTAATTAATTATTATTTCAGTTTATACTTGAAAAGGACCACAACCATATGGTCGAAGCGTTGTAACTTCTATTAAATAAACAAATTTTGGCTAGTTTGGTCGATTAATTTACAACTACCCCTTTGATTATTGTACTAGCGATATAAAAACAACTTAAAAAATTTAAAATTTTTATTAATTATTTTATTATTTTAATAATATTTAAAATTAAAAAGAGATACTCACTAGACCCATAATTCCTCCCTGACAGGTTCGGGAGGATATGATTCCTCGCCGAACAATTTTCTGAGGCAGAAGACGTCATCTCACTAGTAATCCTGTGCCCATTCCACGATCCCCTCCGCGTCGTCCCATAGCTCGGCCAATTCCCGCCGATCGCACCACCGATAATTTCGTACTTGTTCTATATGCCGATGATTAAGGTATCCACCGATTTGGATGGATTCCTCGGTTATTTTCTGAAAATCGACAAATTTGGTAGATAATATTAATAAACAAATTTATTATATAATAATAAAAACTTACCGGCATTGTGAATATAAGGAACAGAGTCCTCAATAAATTTTCTAGCAGGTGGATCTTCCAAGATATTATGTCTATTATTTCATGAAGTCCTAAGGATATTCTTGTTAAAAAAAAAATTTGGGCCCAAAATGTCTCCCGATCCAAAAGGCATTTTGCACTGCACTTAATAACTTAGCTCGATGACACTTAGCGATACTTAGCTCAGCGACTGCTTTAAACTTTGTGATGAACATCGCAGAGACAGACCCTCTCTCCATAAGCTTCAGCCCCATCCCCTCAGATAAATCGTAGTAATAAATATCTGTTTATAAATTCGAGCGGTTGGACATCAGCGCTCACCGTAATGCTATACGCCATACGCTGTTTTGTTTATACCTGCGGAAAGGACCATGAGAACGCTTAAAAGAGAGAGAGAGAGAGCGTGAGGTGTTTACGAGAGATAGCGCGAGAGAGATGTCGCACAGTGGTGCCATATACGTGAATCACGGAAAAAATTATATAATTTATTAACTTTTAGAGATCGAGCTTTTTTGATGATTTTAATAGTTTTCAATTGCACACATATCAATATTGTTATATTAGAAGAAATAAAACATCAATATAGATCTGATAAAAATTAGTTATATAATATATTTTTATTTAATTAGTGATGACCAATCTAAACGCGTGTTCAAAACAAAAAAAAATATTTTATAACAAAAGAGGTATTTTATAATATCTTTGAACTGAGCCTACTAGCCCCGGTCTCCTCTAGTCTTCTCGTTATGCATTTATATTCAAATAAAACAAATATAAACATTTTTCCATTTTTATTATAAATATATATATAATCGCACTAAATCGCAGTTGTAATTAATTGCATACGATAATATAGTATGATTTTAAATTTATATAAATTTCTGATTGAAGGGAAATGTAGATAAATGGTGAGATTTATTCAATGATCAAGATTAGTAAGGGGATTTATGATTTTATATTATTCTTTGCATAAAAAAAAAAAAATCCGATTTAAGAACGAAATAAATACGCTTTTATAAAGTTATTATGTCAAATTTGTGAATTCCGTACAATAATTTTCAATGTAAGATCTTCAAAAATTGTAGAAATATATGGAATAAAAGCATAAGAATTTCATATTCGATGATACTTTAAAATTTTCTTCGGAATGACTCTAATGATGTCCACAGTTTTATAAGCGTTGTACCGCTAACAATGCGAGTTCATACGATTAACAACGTCAAACTCATAAGTCTCGAATCTTCAAATGTATGCATGATGATGATCGAATCGACGTTACACCGTATGTTCGATCTCGATCCATGCATTGATGTATCTTTTGATCGATTGGTTAAAATTACCGAGACAGTCGATGTTAAATTTACACAATTTTCATTATCGCGTCTAATGTAACGGATAATAAAAAAAAAGTATCAAATATAATACGCGCTAGCGACGTTTTCACTAAGCATCAGCTCATCGATTGCGAGCTGGTAGGTTTAGTTTTTTACTCCATAATATGCATGAAAAAGAAAATGTAAAAGAGAGAAGAATAAAGAGATTTTAAGTTTAAATCATGACATAATTTCTTCACACGCATTTCCATTCTCCATTTTCTCCCCATCCGTAAGCAGTCCCAGCTCTCATACGAAGCTTGTAGCGGTCCTTGCGGGGGATAACGTCATGCAGGGAGGGGGAACGTGATGCTAGGGACCGCGAGAGAAGATAGAGATAGCGCGAGGCGAACGTGAAGGAGAGAGATGTTGCGTCGAGGTACATGAAAGAAAGAGATAGCGCGAGGTTAGGGACTGCGAGAGAGGTAGCGCTTAGGAGAGCGTGAGGTGTTCGCAAGAGAGAATTTTTTCTATTAATAATATTTAATAATAATTTTTAATAATTTAAATAATGTCGCGATGGGGGAGAGGAGAAGGACATCTTATTCTAGAATAAATATATTTTTTTCTTTTAATATTAATAATTTTAATATGTATCATGTGTATTGTACATTTGTGTGTGTGTGTGTGTGTGTGAATTTAAAAATATAAATGAATATAAAATATGTGAATATAAAATTTAAAAATATAAAATTAAAGAATATAAAATTAAAAGTGGGAAGGGTGGCCGCTCCTTCTTCTTACGGTCACCATTATACAGTGGTCTGCCAGTCTACTGAAACAAAAAAAAAATAAAAATTTATTATTAATTTTAATATATATTATAAAAATAGATTAAATATACTTACAATATTACCAATCATTAAAATCTTCGGGAACGAGTCCGAAAAGTTCATCTGGCGGTGGCGATGGTGTTGATGGTGGTGATGGTGGTGATGGTGGTGATGGTAGGTTGAGTTCTGTTACACAGAAATTATGAAGTCCCCAGCGTGACTATAGACGTTCTGTATAAGATTTTTTTTTTTAAACCGATTTCACGACTTTGTATCGCTTGCACGATCGAACTCACTGGATTATTTCCCGATATCGCTGGTACACTGACACTAGGTTCGAAAAGTCTGCGTAATGAGTACTTCAAACCCTCGAGGCGTGCGATTCGAGCGCGAAGCAACGCATAATAATAATCTTCCAAATGTTCACATTCAATTTGTTTTTGCTCTTCCATCAACAACCCGATACACTCGTCACATTGATCCTCCTTTTTATTCATAAAATGTGTGTGTGTGTGTTTGTGTGATTAAAAATATATAAAAGCATGTAAAATTTAAAAATATATATAATATAAAAGAATATAAAAGAATACAATAAAATGTAAATATAAATTAATATAAAAGAAAATTAAGAATATTTTTATCGGCTCAATATCAAAGATATAAGTATGAAATTGAATGGATAAAAGAAAATATAAAATAAAAATGAAAATATATGAATAAAAATTAATATAAAATATAAAATTTAAAAAAAAAATGCTAGCGGCAACGGCAGCTGTGAGGTGGTCGGGCGATAGAGGTTGTTACAGTGACTGCAGCGATGACTGGTGAGGTAGTAGAGTGGAGGCTGCGTCTTATACTGAAAATAGAAACAGTGAATTTTACTTTTGTTTTTTCAAATTTTTAATTTATTATAAATATAAAAACGGATACTTACAATGATTACAAAGTGGACACATGTTCCGCATGAATATCAGATGCAGCGGAGCGTGACAATTGCTGCACCACTCTTCTATAATCACTTCATAAGAAGTGGTACAATGCACGCGTATGGCACAAATGTTTACAAATAGTTCCGCATTTCGTACTACACAAGCAGTGCATAATTTAATATAATCTTCAGGTATATAATATGAATATATAGCGCACACCTTCGTTACAACATTTATGTTGCTGATTACAGGCACTCCCAATAATTGTTCAATTATATCCAAGTCCCCGCCGTGCTCGCTATTATAATCGGAGTCTGTTGATTCACTCACTATATCATTTTCTTCTCTATCACTATCTTCCGCAATATCTATAATTTCTATGTCATTATCACTATCTTCCGCAATATCTATAATTTCTATGTCATTATCACTATCCTCAGTCATAATAATATCTTCATCCATTTCTTTTACTCTGATCTGTGCTATACGAATGCTAAAGACTGTTTGATGCGGAGACAGACTCTCTCCATAAGTTTCAACCCCATCCCTCTCAAAATTATCGCAAAGGAATATCATAGTAATAAAATCGAGCGCTATCTGTTTACGACCGATTTTCTGCGAGGGTACAAAGCTGCCGAACGTCAACGCTTTTACATTTGCACTTATATAAATATTAAGAAAAAATGTTTTGCTCTCGTTTTTATGGGAGATTTTCCGCGAGGGTACAAAGCTGCCGAACGTCAACGCTTTTGCACCTAATCACGTTTCAACATGTTCGTCGCAGCGTTGGCCCTAAAATCTTCATTTCTTTCCTAATGATAAAATGTCTATAAAATGAAAAACATAGTTTTATGGATTCTAGAACGCTCCGTTGACAAGTTCGAGCAGCCGGACATCGGCGCTTCCGTAATAAAATTATTCTAATGAGGGTACAAAATTGTCGATCGTCGGCGCTTGTTCTATACCTTTTTGGGAAAATGTCTAGGATCCCTCATAAAAAAAAAAAAAAAGTCGTAAAGATATCCATCTACAAATATTGCACTCAGAAAACTCTCCTCCCTCCTTTGTCGAAACATCCCCTCCACCCGCGTGACGTCAGCCCCCGCGCCAACGAGTTCCCCCGCCCCGCGTGACGTCATACCCCGTGCCGAGAGATACCCCCGCACCCCGCACTCCCCTCGGAGCCCCATGGGTTAGAATTGGCATAGTATACCTACTATCTTTTAGCGTGTGATTTATTACGGCAATATGCAGTAGATAGTGGCGCAGAAAATCCAGAAACTATTCGTGCGACTGAATTACGGAAGCATATAGCAACAATTTGTGTTCATTATAATCTATCTGAAAATGAAGTTTCAACGCTTGCAAATTTTATGGGCCATGCCGATAAAATTCATTTATCTCACTATAGACAACCTGTTATTGAAAAAGAAATCTTAGAAATATCTCAATATCTGGAAGCCGCACAAGGAGCCGATATAAATGAAAGTGATAGTAATGATGATTCTGACTCTGAACTTTCAGATGTTGAAAATACAGCGAAGACTACAGAAACTCACGATGATACAATTAATGAAGAAATTGCATCTAGAAAAGTCATTCGAGATTTTCAACAAGGTACTTTATTCTTTCACAAATAAAATTTATTTTTTTAGATCACATTTTAGTCAAGTAGTGATTAAGGAATGAATTTTAAAACTTAAGGTCATATTGGTTTCTTGCTCTTGATATAAGAGCACATTCGTAATTTGATTTTATATTTAAGGCTGTCTTAAGTTTATTTTCAGATGATATGTAGCCAATAAAACAGCGTTTACAGCATCTAAAGATAAAATTAAAACAGTTTTACATATAACATCGTACAATAAATACCGATGATAGAATTTATAAATTCTGTTAACTTAAATATAATGTAAATTTCTGTTAATGTAAATGTAGATGAAGATGTTGATGAACCATCATCGAATGATATATTGTCAGATACTAGTCATTTAGATGATAATATGCAAAATGATCAAAACATGATAAATGTTAAGAAAACAGTGGTTGATCAGAAACGTCGTTTACAAAATTTTCAACAAAACAAAAAGAGTAAGTAAAATATTATTTTGCAATAATAATATACATATGTACAAAGGTTATGATTTTATATTTTATTTATAGGAGTCAATTGGTGTAAAGAAAATACATAGTAGTTTTTTTTTAAATATGTTATTTGTAACTAGAAGCTATATATTTTTTCTTGAAAACAACAGTGTTTTCTTTGCACCAATTAATTTCTCTTATTATTTTGTGCATAAAAGTATTGAGGAAAGAGTATCGGAAAATGAATATTTTACAAGATATTTCATAGTTGATGAAAAATTATGTCAATAAAGTACAATAAAGTACAAAATATCTTGTAAACTAATCACTTTATGGTCATCCCACTCATAACTTTTTATGCAAAATAGAAGAAATCGATTTATATAAAATTATAGTGATTTTATTTCAAAAAATAAAGAGGACCTTGAAATATAACCCTCAGGACTTCGATTCATGTAGTCAAATAAAGATCACCGTCAGATGATTTCAACATCAAATAACTCTTACTTGAAACATTTTTGTCTTAAACTTAGGAGTTCTGAAATGTTCCAGTGGATTGATTACACTGTCAAAAAATCCATTCTGTATATATATTTCTATTTATATTAAGGTGTATACCGAAAAGTTTTGAGTAAAAAGTATACATGTAGATTTGATCATTATGAACAAAAGTCATCTACCATTATTTAGCAAGCCACGAAAAATTTTAAGTTTTAACCATATATGTATAAAGAATGCTTTAAGAATTTTTTAATTAATAACTCTGAAATTTGCATAGTTTGCAAAACGAAATAAAAAACTTTTTGCTTTGGATGACCTAATTTACATGTATATTTTTAATTCAAAACTTTTCGTCATATACTCTGTAAATATAAAACTTGATATATTTTATAAAACGTCAATTAAATATTATATGTAAATCTAGAAAATTATATAAATTATGTATAATGTGTATATATATGTAATAAATATTTTAATATTTCCAGTATCTAGTCGCAGTCGATGGACACAAAATGAAAAACGTATCGTTACAGATGCTTTTGGTCATTATATAAATTCCACTGACAACAAATTACCCACATTCAATGAAATTGGAAAATTGATTAAAAAGCATTTTGATACATTGGGACATCGAAGCGTGCCTGTGATTAAAACATGGATACACAACCAAAAACGTATTAAAATGAAGCAAATGAAAATTTAAACATAATTATATACAATTGTCATAGTTTTGACTTGTTATAGTTTATATAATGTTTATTATTTAATGATACGTATATCATTTAATACGTTTATTTTGTTTAGATAATATTTATTTAGTTTGATGCTACATATCGTTTATAATATAATGGAAAAAAAATAATTAGAAAACTTATTGAAAAGACTACTAGACTATTGCAAAAATATGAAGGCTGTTAGAAAAAGTACAACATATAGTGCAATAAAAATAGTATACATATATATACGTATACATACATATTATATAAATAATAATAATTTTAAAAGAGTTTATTTTTTAATTTAATACAAGACTGATAGAAAAATAGCACTATATGAAGTGCAATAAAAGCTAATATACATATGTATGTGCAGTATATATATATACATATACATATGTACATTTATATATGTAAAGATAATCAGTTTAGAAGAAAGTTTATTTTTTATTTGCTGATGTAGATATAAAGTTAACATAAGTAGTACAAATGCAATATCACAATTGATATTATTGATAAAATGTTTCTTTTTATTTGATAAATATAACAATAAGTTTATAAGAAAGTATGTTTTTATAACTTATTGTTAGAATAATTAGAATTAGATTATAATCTAAAGAAATAAAATTAGAATAGAATAGTACCTATGTAATACTTATATGCAACTTATATTCATCACAAATGTACCTTTTTACAAGTACTGTTCTCTTCTAATTTTATTTTCAAAATAATTATACACGTAGTATATTTGACGATAGTATCGAACATAAAACTATTTGCTACATACATATAACAATGAATTTATATGAAAGTCTATTTTCTATTACTTGCGAAATGTAACGAAATCAAATTATAACAGAATAGTACATATGTAATAGTTATATGCAACTTATTTTCATCATAAATGTACTTTTTAAAAGTACTGTTTTCTTCTAATTTCATTTTTAAAATATACACGTAGAAGATTTGACGATAGTATCAAACATAAAACAATTTGCTACATACATATAACAATGAATTTATATGAAAGTCTGTTTTCTATTACCTGCGAAATGTAACGAAATGAAATTATAACAGAATAGTACATATGTAATAGTTATATGCAACTTATTTTCATCATAAATGTACTTTTTAAAAGTACTGTTTTCTTCTAATTTCATTTTTAAAATATACACGTAGAAGATTTGACGATAGTATCAAACATAAAACAATTTGCTACATACATATAACAATGAATTTATATGAAAGTCTGTTTTCTATTACCTGCGAAATGTAACGAAATGAAATTATAACAGAATAGTACATATGTAATAGTTATATGCAACTTATTTTCATCATAAATGTACTTTTTAAAAGTACTGTTCTCATCTAATTTTATTTTTAAAATATACACGTAGAAGATTTGACGATAGTATCAAATATAAAACAATTTACTACATACATATAACAATGAATTTATATGAAAGTCTATTTTCTATTACTTGCGAAATGTAACGAAATCAAATTATAACAGAATAGTACATATGTAATAGTTATATGCAACTTATTTTCATCATAAATGTACTTTTTAAAAGTACTGTTCTCTTCTAATTTTATTTTTAAAATATGCATGTAGAATATTTGACGATAGTATCAAACATAAAACAATTTGCTACATACATATAACAATGAATTTATATGAAAGTCTGTTTTCTATTACTTGCGAAATGTAACGAAATGAAATTATAACAGAATAGTACATATGTAATAGTCATATGCAACTTATTTACATCATAAAGGTACTTTTTAAAAGTACTGTTCTCATCTAATTTTATTTTTAAAATATACACGTAGAAGATTGACGGTAGTATCAAATATAAAACAATTTGCTACATACATATAACAATGAATTTATATGAAAGTCTGTTTTCTATTACTTGCGAAATGTAACGAAATGAAATTATAACAGAATAGTACATATGTAATAGTTATATGCAACTTATTTTCATCATAAATGTACTTCTTAAAAGTACTGTCCTCTTCTAATTTTATTTTTACAATAAATATTCACGTACAGTATCTACATATATATGTATACAGAGTATCTTTGGTATCGAATATAAAATATATGTAGATTAAGTCCTGAACAAAAACTTTCTACAATATAAACAATCACGAAAAAGTTTTTAGTTATTAATTATTAAAAACCTCCATGAAGTTTCTATAATTAATAATTAATTTAAGAATGGTTATTTGCAAGATAATAGACAAATTTTTGTTACAGGTAATTCAATCAATATGTATTTTTTATTTGATACGCGTTGTCAAATATTTTTTATATTATATATTTGTATACATATATATGTATATCTCTTAATTTACACAATCAGCTTGTAAAAAAATTTATTTTTGACATAAAATTAGTACAGAAACTAGAAAACATGTAGCAATGTGATATGTATTCTTTAAGTAATAATATGATATGTGTTCTTTTGTATGTGTTAATAACTGTTTATTACATTTATAATTATATATTTTATATTTTAGAGAAAAGAATAAAAAATAAACAATTACTCTTCAATACAAATATACAATATGTTTATGTTATGTAGTTTAGCTGGACCATTTTTTTATTGAAACGTATTTTAGCGGGACCTTCGGCTTTTAGCTGGACGGTCTTAATAATACTTTTCATGTTCCGTAGTGTATCAAGACAGTTTAGAAAAAGCCGATGTGAATGCATTGTATTTTATCGGGACCATGTAAAATTTTGTGTCCTAATATACGGTCCGTATATTGTAGTAATTTTTTTGTTGCAACGTATTTGATCAAAAACATAGCATAAACATTACATTATGTATAAATTTGAAATAAATAGATTATACGAGCCGAATGCGGATGTATGTGCGTCAGATAGCGAAAATTAATTTTTCGCTATGACTTCTTAATTGTGCACGGAGCACGAAGATTGCTTGGTCCGTTGCTAAGGCTTTATTTAGGAATAAATCTCAAAACGAAATTTTTTTTTTTATATTCCCATTTAACCCCCCTAAAGTATTGTAGCCGAGAAAAATATCGGTCCGATGTCGCTGAATCGGGAAACGAACTTGAGTCTTTTGCTTTCCGAGCGACTGCTTTTCCTGATTCGTAAAAATTCGGCTTGATAGCCTATTTAGTTTCAAATTTATAATTAATAATTCATTATTTTCATAAAATCGATAGTTTTATGCTGGTGTTAAATGAAAGCTTGAAATATGTTGCGCTTACAGTAGCAGTTTATAAGTAACTTGTAATTTCTTTGAAAATTAAAAAAAAATCATATAGAAACAAACTTTAAGTATTATTTTTTTCTGAAAACGTTAAAATGATACGCATTAAAATAACGGTACCGCCAATAAAAATTTAGCGCTATAAAGCATATTTGCGTCCTTCCGTAAAAATTGATCATATTTCACTTTTTAGCATACTATTCAAATATTAGTATTTAATTATTTAACAAAATTGCTATTTTATTCCGGTGCAAAATATACGCATGTTTATTATAGTGTAAATATACGCATTATATATATGTATATCTCCTAATGGTTTTGCTAATAATAAAAGTTTGACGCCATAAATCTTACTCGTGTTATTGTGAAAAAAATGTTTACCATTCCAACATTTTATTATTTACATTAATATATGTATATACAAACATTAGTATTTAATTATTTTACAAAATCAATTGTCTTATGCCAGTGCTAAATGTAAGTTTGAAATACAATTGCATTTTTTATCAGTAACGCACACGTAATAAGTTTCTGAAATTATAAGAGCAACATATTTTATACCTACATTTAGTACAAAGATAAGCAAAATGACTTTGTTAAATAATAAAACACTAATAGTTTAATAGTATGTAAAAAGGATAAAATAATTAGTGTTTGCAAAATAAAGCCAGCAATTTTTATAGCGCCAAATTTTTGTTATTAGCGGGACCAACGGACCCGCTAATAACAAATATATAATGCGTATACATCATATTAAGCATACGTTTATTAAGCATCGAATTAAGACATCGATTTTGTTAAATAATTACATATTAAGATTTGAATAATATGCTAAAAAGTGGAATAGTGTCAATTTTCACAATATAGCGTGAGCAAGCTTATTATGTCTCCCAATTTTTGTTATTGACGAGATCGTTGGTTTGATGCATATTTAATCATATTAACGCCTAATTCTTAAAAAAATGATATTTAAAGTTTGTTTCGTTATAAATTTTCAAATTTTCGTGGAAATAAACGATTTTTGAAGTATAAAATTTTTTGATAATACCCCAACCACGTAGCAAATTTCTGTTAAGTTGATGTTGTATCGATAAGTCGATTTTAAATATATACATTATTTGTAAAGTATTTCAAAATAAATTATCTCATCAATACGTTTACCAACGTTTTGTTATTAATATTTAGTTAATATGCTAAAACATGGAATAGTATTAATTTTCACGAAGTAACGCGAACTTTTATGGCGCCACATTTTTGTTATTGGCGGGACCGTTGATATAATGCACATTTACATCATATTAACGCCTAATTTCAAGAGAAACAAAAATACAACTTAAAGTTCGCTTCAATTTAATTTATTTTTCTAAATTTTCATGGAAATAACACAATGATGATACCAACAATATAGCAAATTTCTCATAAGTTGATATCGTAAACTCAACGTATTTTTAACTCGCATTTAGTATCGACATAAGAAAATCGATTTGTTTAATAATTATTTCTAATATTCGAATAGTATGCTAAAATGCTGTATTAATGAGAATTTTTACAAAACAGTGCGAAGAAACTTTATGGGACCAAATTTTTGTTATTGGCGGGACCTTTGATATAATGCGTTTATTTACACCATATTAACAAATATGCGTATATTTAGCACCAACATAAGACATCCATTTTGTTATCTAATTAAATATTAATATTTGAATTTGTTAAAAGATGGAATAGTATTGATCAATTTTGCGAAATTACGTCAGCAAGATTTATGGCGCCAAAATTTTGTTGACAGGACCGTTTCATATAATGCGCATTTACATCATATTAACGCAAATTTTCCAGAAAAATAACATTACTTAAAGTTTGTTATAATATAATTTTTTAAATTACGTAGAAATAACAAGATTTTTGAAATACCCAAGAAGAACAGAAAATTCAAAATGATGTTAGTTTGATGTCATATATTCATTAAAATATTAATGTATTTTTTTTACAATTCGCTTTTAGCCCTCAATTGCCACACTATGATTTCTTCGCACAAAAGACTTATGTTGCAACGAAAAGCACTGAGTAGCCAATCAGCTTACATATGCAAAATGAAAATGTCTTGTGTGGTCCCGTTAATACCAAAAATTAGGCGTCATACAACTTACTCGTATTATTGTATCCATAATTTGATAAATTGTAATTATAAGTATAAGTAAAATAAAATAAGCTTCACGTATCGTGAACATTAATCATTTTACAATGAAATTAATAATAATATAATGTAAATACGTTTTATACCAACAGTTACGCCAATAACAAAAATGTGGCGCCATAAAGCTTGCTCGCGTTATTTCATAAAAATATACTATTCCATGTTTTAGTATACTAGACAACACAAGCGCGCGCTTCTCGTTAATTTAAGAATTTCTTAATTTAAGAAAAAATTGAGAAAGAGGGATGCCAAGCGTACTACGAATTATGATTTTTTTAACATAAAAGTGTTTATATCGGAAACGACTTATTTCCGGACCTATGTTTATATAACATTTTTTTCTTTTTTTTTTGTCCTGAATCACCTCCCGAAGTAGAGTAGGCGATTTTTCGGACACCCTGTATATATGAATATAAGGTACCGTTAATATACGATACCAAAAAAAAACGGTACCAATAAAATACTCTACAGATACAGTATTTAATTTTCGCAATAACTTTATTTATAACATATGCAAACAAATTATTTGCATTATGTATACATCTATGGACCAATGTAAACCTATGTATACAAAGATATTAAAACATTTCATCCGGTCTCGCTATAATACTCTATGCAAACATATATATATATATATATATATATATATATATATATATATACTAATTATACAATATACAAATGATCTACATTTTTTTATAAATATTTTTATACACACACCCATATCTCTCTCTCTCTCTCTCTCTCTCTCTCTCTCTCTCTCTCTCTCTCTCTCTCTCTCTCTCTCTATATATATATATATATATATATATATATAGATATGGGTGTGTGTATAAAAATATTTATAAAAAAATGTAGATAATTAAGTATAAACTTCTTACGTGGGTGACTCTTCTGTGTCTATTGACATTTCTTCCACTGAAGTAGTTGGAGTTGTTTTACTAACTTATTGGAGAATTCTTTTTAATGTCATGGGGTTTATTATAAATTAATAAGATTTAAATTAATATACAGGGTGTCCGGTAATAGTCGTATCAACCGTCGTGTGCAGGTAGAGCTAGTTAAACCGAGTAGAAAAGTCCTCTACCATTTTGCGATATTCTCAATAATAAGAGAGATATTAATTAATAAAGATCGGCCAATTCGCGTGACGACGGCGAGAAGAGACAGCCCAGTTTTATATCGTTACTAAGCATGCGGCGAAAAGAAACAGTATAATGTTACACGGTTGCTAAGCGCGCGATGAAGCGGGGAGGAGCGCTTTACAAAAGACAGTAACTCCATACGAGTAGCGCTAACTCTGGACCCCCGAGTGGGCTGTCTCTTCTCACCGCACGCTTATCATCGCGCGAATTGGCTGATTTTCTTTAATTTATTTCTCTCTTATTATTGAGAATATCGCAAAATGATAGAGGACTTTTCTACTCGGTTTAACTAGCTCTACCTGCACACGACGGTTGATGCGACTATTACCGGACACCCTGTATAAAGGAGAACATAACTTGTGTGTGTGTCTTTTTTCATAAATATTATTTTATAAATAATATTTATAAAAAATGTAGATAATTGTATGTGATATATAAATATATTTACATATATGTATACATTGTATAATTAAATATAAACTTACGTGGGCGACTCTTTTGTGTTTGTCAACATTTTTTTAATTGAAATAGTTGAAGATTTATTGTTAATTTTTGAAGAGTTTGTCTGAATATCTTTGGGTTTACTATAAATTAATGAGATCTAAATTAATGTATATAGGTGAGACACAGGTAGTAAGTAGGAAGAAAGCGAGCGAGTGAGCGAGAGAGAGAGAGAGAGAGAGAGAATGGGAGAGAGAATGAAAGAGAGAGAATAAGTTAAATACTCACATGCTAATATCTTTAGAGTTTATTAAAATATTGGTTTTTGTAATTTCTTCTTCCAAGGATTTATCGTATTTTATTTTAACTGAAATAAAATGCGTTTTGAATTAGTTTTTAATTTAAAATTAATTGTATATTAATATATATGTACTACTTCTATAATATATATATATATATATATATATATATATATATATATATATATTGTTATGTCCGTGAAACGTGCGAGTCACGTTACGTCCCTAAATCCGTCAGAGATCATCGAGTCTTCTGTGAGATTGAGGAGCATCGCGTTGTCAAGGCGTCGCTGAGGATTGTTTTCAACAGCTGTCTTTTGGAGAGTCTGAGTTCCGCGGCTGTCACGAGCGGACGTATTCGGTTCTCGTTCCGATTATATGCGAATTTCCCCTAATTGTTCTTCTCTTATTATTACCTTTATAATAAAGGTCTTTTCCTTTCCTTAATACGAGTACATTTATTTCGCGTGCGTGAGTGAACGGTTTGCACGTCGCGATCGGAAGTGATCTTTCGCGGAAATAGTTCCGCGGACGTAACATTTTGGGAGCTCGTCCGGGATCGGTCGGACGACGAGCCACGAGCCATAGTGAAAAGGACAAATATTTTTGTGTGTGTGACGTAAGGGATACCATGTCTTTGGTGCATTCTCCGAGGATTACTCGTTCGCAAGCTTCGTCACGAGCAATGATCGGCGGGGAACAACAGTCGACTCCGCTTCGAGCGACGAACAGCGAGGAAGCTCCGGAGCGAGCGGACGCTTTGCAGGAGGCGTTGGAGCAGATTAGGGAGCTACGAGAGGAACGTTCACATCAGCAGGCTCAATTTGTAACGATGCTGCAACAGCGGGACGAGGAGCTGCGCCGTTTACAGGAAAGACTCACTACATGGGAAAATAACCAGCTAAGTCCTTCCCATAATAGAGTTTCGAACAACACCGCACGTAGAAATAGTGAATTGAACAACACAACACACAATAATTTTGAGTTCGGATATAAGCTCAAACCTGAGAATTTCGACGGGAGTGTACCCTTGCGCGAATTTATTGCTCAGTTCGATCTTATAGCGCGGGCTAATGGTTGGAATTCGTTTCAAAAGACCTTAGCTCTTGCGGCTTGTTTAAGAGGGAAAGCGCGGACCGTTTTAGATGGAATTTCGGAAATTGAAAACTTAGAGTTCGCGGATTTGAAATCAAAATTGGAATTACGTTTCGGTGAAGGGCATTTGGCTCAAACTTATTATACACAATTTACAAATCGTAGACAAAAGAGTTCGGAAGATTTAGCTTCTCTTTTCGCAGATTTAGAAAGATTGTCGCGATTAGCTTATCCTGAGTGCTCTCACGAAGTAAGAGATAAAATTGCTTGCGCACAATTTATTGCCGCGATATCTGATGGCTTCTTAAAAAGAACTCTTCAATTAGAAAGTATTACTTCGTTAAAATCTGCCATAGAAAGAGCAATGGCAGTAAAAGTTATTCAAGAGAATAGTTTTCAGAAAAATAAAAATTTTCCAAGTCAAAATTTTGAAAAAAATAATAAATATAATAAATTTAATAAATTTGGTAAATTTAATAAATTCGAGAATAAAGAAAAAAATGAAGAAACAAAAGAGAAAGATAACGAGAAAAAGAAGTCTCATAATAATAATAAACATTTTCAAAAGAACGGTCCGAAGGCTAAAAAGGAATGTTGGCAGTGCGGCGCTGAGGGACACTTCCGCTCTGAATGTCCGTCACTTACGGAAAACAAGGTTTAGTCGAACTTCGCGGGGCAGGTTCGACTAATTGCGTGATAGCCCCAAATGTTTTACAATGTGCTAGAATAAGTAAAATTAGAAATAATTTTTATTATAAGGGAAATTTGGACGGAAGAATTTGTCGATTTAAAATAGATACGGGCTCCGATGTTTCCATTCTTAGTGAGAGATTTCTGAAGGGACCAAAAGAATATTTGGAAATAAAGAATTGTTGTCTCAAATATCCTACAGGGGAATTAATTGAAGTCAAATATAAAGTTAACGTTTTGATTGAATTAGGAAAGCATGAAGTAGAGATTCCTATAATTGTTGCTGACATTTCTGATGATTGCATTCTTGGGATAGATTTTCTTGAAAAAATAAATCTGGAAAAGATTTTTGAATCTCAATTCGGTAATATTGAAGAGAATAATAGAAATGAATTTTCTTATTTGCGAATTATTAAAGGGAAAGTCCCTGATTTTCTTGAGACATTTTTCGGGGAAAATTCTAAAAATTTGAACTCCTCTCAAAAAGATATTTTTGCTGATTTCTTATTAGAATTTCAGGATGTATTTTCTCAGGATTTAATTGCAGGGAACTGTGGAATTTTTAAACATAATATCAAGGTTACGGATTCTAAGCCGATTAAACAAGCTCCACGTAGCTCCAATTCCGATTCATCTAAGAGAGGAAGTCAATAAAATCATTGAAGAAATGAAGTCTCACGGAGTTATTGAAGAATCTAAAAGTCCAGTCTAAAAGTGGGTCTCTCCTGTTGTTATGGTAAAAAAGAAGGATGGCTCATTAAGATTTTGCGTCGACTATAGGAAGTTGAATTCTGTCACAGTGAAAGATTCCTATCCATTGCCTCGAATTGAAGATATTTTGGATCAACTTTCAGGGAATTCTTAGTTCTCTACTTTGGATCTGAAGAGTGGGTATTGGCAAGTAAAGCTGGACTCCAAAGACAAGGAGAAGACGGCTTTCTCTGTAGGAAATGGATTGTGGCAATTTACTGTCATGCCATTTGGACTTTGCAATGCCCCCGCTACTTTTGAACGATTGATGGAGAAGGTTTTTCAAGATGTTTTATCGAAGATCTGTCTAGTTTATCTTGACGATGTGATTGTTTTCAGTGAAACATTCGAGGGGATGATGGAAAATTTGAGGAAAGTCTTTCTTCGCTTTCGCTCAGCAAATTTGAAATTGAATCCTAAGAAGTGTTCGCTCTTTGGAAGAGAAGTTAAATACCTTGGTCATGTTGTCTCTGAACATGGAATTACAACGGATCCTGAGAAGATTTCTGTCGTCAGAAATTGGCCTGTTCCTCAGAATAGGAAGCAACTTCGAAGCTTTCTAGGATTCTGTTCCTATTATAGGAAATTTATTAAAGGCTTTTCTTTGATAGCTAAACCGTTATTCGTTCTCACAGAAAATCAAGTGAAATTTGAATGGAATTCGTCTTGTGAAGAGGCATTCAACGGTTTGAAAGAGAGATTAGTTTCTTCGCCAATTTTATCTTTTCCGAAGGAACACGGACAATTTATTTTGGATACAGATGCTTCGAATCATGGGATAGGAGCAGTATTATCGCAAGTTCAGAATGGTTCAGAAAAAGTCATCGCTTATTTCAGTCGAGTCTTAAATAAAGCAGAAAAGAATTATTGCATTACACGAAGAGAATTGTTAGCAATTGTGGCATCAATGAAGTCTTTTCATCATTATTTATATGGAAGGAAATTCCAAATTCGAACGGATCATATTTCTTTGAAATGGCTTTTGTCATTCAAAGATTTAGAAGGACAATTAGCTCGATGGCTAGAGAGATTACAACAGTATGAGTTCGAAATAATTCATCGAAAGGGACGACTGCATCAGAATACTGATGGTTTGTCAAGACGCCCTTGTTCAGAACTCGGTTGTGTTTATTGTGCCAAGGTGGAATTGAAGGAAAATTCTGTTGCTAGGATTATTCTTGGAGAAAATAGTTCAGAGGAATGGCGGAATAAACAATTGAAAGATCCTATTATTTCAATGTTCCTTCAAGGGAAAGAGATTAATAGACGTCCTGATTTACAGGAGATTAATAGAGATGTTTCTGCGAAAATTTATTGGTCCTACTGGGATGCTTTCCCAGTAAGCAAAATATCATTTCATCAATGTTACTAAAATGATATTTAACAACATGTAACGTTTCAGAATATGTAGTTCGTAACGTTGTATACAACGTCATCGTAAACAAACTTTGACGCACATCTAAAGGTTTTAAAAACGTTGAAATGAGAGTTGTATAACATTGCAAATGATGTTGTATTAATATTTTTCTTACGTTAAAACAATATTTATTCTAACATCTATTTAAAATTGTTAGAAATATTTTATTTCTATTACAAGTATATATTTTTCAACATTTTTTCAATATATTTTTAATGTTACTAAAATATTTAAATGTATATGACATTATATATATATATATATGTGTGTGTGTGTGTGTGTGTGTGTGTGTGTGTGTGTGTGTGTGTGTACATATACATACATACAGGGTATTCCGAAATTCGCGAATCAAAATACTATAGTAAATAAGAAAGTTATCGAAAAATAAAGTAAAATAGTTACTCGTACATTTTTATTTAAAAAAATAGTTTTTGAAATATAAATCTCAAAAATCATTTCTTGAAATAAAAATTTACAAATAAAACTATTTTACTTTGTTTTTCGATAACTTTTTTGTTTATATAGTATTTTGATTTGCAAATTTTGGAACACTCTGTATGTATTTAGGTATGGATATGTGAAATAAAAGAAAAATATAGAAGATACAGAACATATATTTTATTTTTATAAAGGCATTGAATCAAATACAATAAAATATAAAAATTGAAATATCAAGTTTACATCAAATAAAATTTAAAAATATAAAACATTAAAATAAAATTTATTCTTTTATACTTTAAAAAGTGCTAACTTTTAATTCCCACATTTTCCCCCTAAAAAATAAAAATAGTATATTACACTTACAAGATTTTAAAATCTACAGTAATAATTAATAATAAAGTTATCGAGACAAATAATCAAATAACATACCTACTTGCACTCTATGTTGTCTTATTTCTCTTAAACTCTTTGTTTTCTTTGTTTACGAACGGTGGCAAATCTAAACCATTCCATTATTGAGAATTCGAAATCCCTTTCCGTAACCCGAGGAAATGCTGTTCTAAAAGCTTCTAGAATAAGAAAAATGTAAATCATAAAATGTAATTTTGTTTTAATTGCATCATAATACAAAATAGCCTTTATTTTATTTATGTAACTTTTCTCTTGCTAAATGATATATTCCATTCCTTCCAATTGATATATTTCATTTTAAGATTTAGAATAACTATACATGTCAATTAATGTGTGTATATGTTGCGCGTGTACATACATGTATGTACATATATACAAAAGTACTTACTTTTGATACCTATTATAATATATGTATCCTTAATTTTAAAGTTATTTTTTTGCCCTGTCCATGAGCATATTGAAGCTAAATTATCAGTAAAGATTGCACTTAAGATCCTTCGAAGAAAATCTTTCTCATTTTTTCCTCCAATTAGTAACACTTTATTAACCTATAAAAAAATTTGTTATACTATTGATATAATTATTAAAATTATTAATATAATTTTTGAAAATAATAAAAGAAATCTTTATAAAATCTAATGAAATATCGATTTATTTGTCTAAGATATTTCTTTTATCAGGAAAAGAAAAAAAATATATGTATATAGCAGGGTTGGCATGTTTTAAACAATTTGTTTAAAACTGTTTGATTAAAACATGTTTAAAACAGTGGACACTGTTTTAAACATTTTTGTTTTAAACAGTTTTAAACTACTGTTTAAAACTGTTTAAAACATTGCAATTAAAACATATGATTATTTGAAAAAGAAACTGTAAAGAAAAACAAAAACAAACAAAAACTAATAGACGTGCAAAACTAATGTTGCAAAAAGGTTTTTGTTTTAATTTTTTTAGTTTTTTATCTATATTTATATGTAACATATAGATATAAAAATATAAATATAAATAATGAAATAAAAATACTAAGATAAGTATTATTTTAACAGAATATTTATTTTTGGATATTAAATATATTAAGTAACAATCAATATAATTGAATATATTAAAGACTACTTATAAATTATAAAGCTATCTGCACAAACTATTAAAATCTAAATTATAACACATTGCATTTTACATTTTATCTATTGCAAATAATTAAATAATGTTATTCCTTTAACTAAAAAAATAATAAACATTTAAGTACGAAAAAATGAACGGTAACAATAACATATTGAAATTGGGAATTGCATTACAGTCATTGCATATTGGGTATTTTTTTAATACCTACTTTTATAAATTTAATTAAAATTAATAACTCAAAATAAAATAAAGAATATATAATTTTATATATTAATAAAGAATTATTACTCAACTAACAATAAGTCAAACATTACAGTATTAACATTTTCTTTTAACGCAAGCCACCATGTTATCGGTTTAACATTTTTAATGGATTCCTCAGAAAAAAGACGCGAGTGGTCGAACATTACATTACGATTACGGTTACATTACATTACGATTACAGATCAAAGCTATCAAGTGTTTTTTTTGCTTGTTTAAAACATGTTTTTTTTGTTTAAAACATGTTTTTTTCTTACTTTACTTAAAAACACGTATAAAATAAAAAAAACATGTTTTAAACAAAAAAATCAATGTTTTTTGTTTAAAATGAAAAAAACAAGTTTTTTGCCAACCCTGGTATATATATATAAATATAGTCTGTAGATATGAGCAACATCTGTACATATGTCATTGCATATTTTGACAGTTGTGTGTATCAAGGGGTTAATTAATACTGTATTAGTAAAAAAAAAAGAGAAAAAGAACTTAATAGCGTGCGTCTGTGTGATGTCTAGCTTTACTTACTACTTGCGTTAAAGCTTCGTCATCATCTTTCAGTATATCCTCTAACTCAAGGAAATTTTCAATCGAATTTAATGGAAGGTATTTTGCAATCTTATTATCTTTTATTATCATGTCTTCCTTATTGCGATATTGCTCATTATTAATTTTAGCCAGGATCATATTTACAGTTTCCTGAATCTGCGAAAGTGATTCCTCCTGTTTGTTTTTCATACTTTCTAGTTCAAATTGAATATCTTTCATTATTTCTTTAAATTCATTTATGAAATCATCATTTATTGTCCCTTGTGCAATAATTACTGGCGCATTGTTGATATCATCCGTTAATATGTCATTTTCTGCAAGATTTAATAAAATTAATAAATTTTACTTTTTTTATTAAAATAATTTTTGCATTACCATCGCTTTCTTCTGCATTATCTAATTCTGAATTTTGGTGATTCTGTTCCAATGATTCTAAAAATAGAATACAATTATTTTGTAAAATGAAATATATTCAAACATATTTTACCGGTAAACAATTTTTCATATAAAAGCATGTATAAATCTATAGAGCGTTTATAAATTCACATGGTTTAAATCTATAGAATTATATAATATTGTAAAGAATTATATGGAATAATAAAATTATACAATATAAAAATATGTATGAACATATTTGATATATTCTATGTATTTAATATACATGCTTGTTATGAAAAAAATTTTATCGAATTTGAAAATTTTGTTAGAAAATAAATCAAAGTTAATATTAGATTCTGTTTGTTAGTATATATATAATTTTATTATATATAACAAATACTTAGAATTAAAAACTTATATTTTTCTTATTAATTATTTTTAACATTAAGTGTAAGATTATTTATTATTAATACATATTCTTAATTAATATTTATTTCAATGAAATAAGTAAAATTTTAAAAATAAACACATTTAGCAAACCAATACAAACACAAATAAATAATCAAAGATACAAGTAATCAAAATACTTGAACAGAATGTACATATATATACAATATAATCATATATATACCTATATACATATAATAACACATAAATATATTATATAATCTATATCTAAATCTTATGATATACTTGCGACCAAATAAAAAAATTTACCTGCGGTACTAGTACTTGTGTCACCTGATTTCTCGTATGAGGAGACCATTCTTGGAGGGCCAACATAATCAACATAATCCTGCTTATGTTTGTTATATTTAACTTTTCTTTTTCCTGATTGTCGTTCATTTTCAGATTCTGACGAAGCAACAGCGGTTTTTTCAGCCTCTAAAGCTAACTCATAAGTAACTAAAAATAAGAAGTAATCATTACATCAATTAAATATAATATACAATTTTCTATTCATACAAATTAGAAAGGAAATTTATATAAACATTTAAGTACTATAAAAATGTAGAACAAATGAATTTTAATATTCTTTGGATGTACTTGTTTATGTTTAAATTTGATTCATCCATATTTCTTATAAATGTTACAAAAAGTCAAATTTATATTCTAACAAAAGATGTTTTAATAAATTTTTCTAAATTTTCATTAGCAATAGTACTTATTATATGTTAATCAATCCAACTGTACTTACTATGCTTACTAATAACATTGCATTTATATTTCATCCAATTATCTT
>NW_028141604.1:0-24216 GCF_030444845.1 Prenolepis imparis
AAGCAGTGGTATCAACGCAGAGTACTATTGAAGTTGACGTATGGGAGCGCATGAAATTCGCGCGGTCAGCAGTGGTATCAACGCAGAGTACTGGCACGGGTACAACTTATAACTCGTGTATCGCGCCGATGCGTGTTTATCGTTACTCTATAATATTCTGTTATTAATAATATGAATTAATTATTCTCATTAATAATAATATTTATCTTTATCAATTAATAATTTGTGTACTTGACCTACTGGTTGAATATCCTTAAACTATGGATATGCGAGATATTGATTAGACTACTTAACAAATGACAAATTTAAAATAAATTAATAAATAACAAATTAATCATAATTTTATCAATTAATTAATTAATTACTCAAATAACTGAAATTAATAAATAATGAGTGTTCAAGCTGGTTAAAATTGAAATTTTGTATTATCTTAAGAATTATCTTTAAGTATTCGACATTACTTTATTCTGTTATTATAACATAAAACCGAAACACGCGAGATCACAACATCATTGTTTCGGGATATGTTGATTCTTCTCTTGTTTTGTTTTCGCCGGATAAAGCATTACCGTTACACCGATTTACTCAAAATCAGGAGATTCGCGCAAACTCGAGTCATCCCCTTCCCGCTTCGCCGAAGGTTCGAGATCTTCGTGGAAAATATTATAAAAGGTCAGACTCGACTAGCGCGGCTCTCTATCTGTTTTGATACAAGTATCAATCGAATCACGAATATCTCTAAAATCTGTGGATCGAAATAAATTCATCATCTGGTTATAATACGCGCTGTCGCGTTGAAATAAAGTGTCGATTAAACTGATCTATCGCGATTAATGATCGCAGCAAATTATTTGCTTGTCGGACTCGATAAAATAAACGTATTTCATCCAAAGTGCAACACAGCCTCGCAATTGATATTTCATTTCTCTACTCCGATATCTCAAGATCTCTCTCAGTTAATCCATCGACCTTCGGTTCCTCGCGTTCAATCAGCTGACGCTTCACACCACAACATGCTCTATCCTTCTCTCTCTCTTAGTCTCACGAGCTCACCGACATTGTCTTCTTTCCCGCCTTCGACACCTCTCGCTCTCTCTGAGCGATATCGGCAGTTCTAATTGCATATCAAACAACACGATCGCGAACAATGAGTAAATAATAAATAACAAAATGTAAGATGTGATTGCCAGTCGAATTTTAAAAACAAGGTTAAGAGTATTTTATTGACCAACACTGGCTAAAGCAATAATTCTTTTATTACGACGTTTCGACCCTAAATTGGGTCCTCTTCAGGCTATTCTTTAATGTAACGTGGTAAACCCTATACGCACATGATGTTATGTTAGAATGTGAGTTAAAATTGACAGAATCATAGTCAGTATCAAACTGAGATATGGTGTTTATTTTTGATGTGTATAACTAACAATAAGTCAGAGACATTCCATTATGTCTCTGACTTATTGTTAGTTATACACATCAAAAATAAACACCATATCTCAGTTTGATACTGACTATGATTCTGTCAATTTTAACTCACATTCTAACATAACATCATGTGCGTATAGGGTTTACCACGTTACATTAAAGAATAGCCTGAAGAGGACCCAATTTAGGGTCGAAACGTCGTAATAAAAGAATTATTGCTTTAGCCAGTGTTGGTCAATAAAATACTCTTAACCTTGTAAATAATAAATATTGAAAAATAGAAAAAAATAAATAAATAGTTAATGAATAATTAAATAATAGTGTAATATTGAAATAAAGTTTCAGAGAAGAATATAAAAAATTTCAAATAGTTTAAGGATATTCAACCAGTAGGTCAAGTACACAAAATTATTAATTGATAAAGATAAATATTATTATTAATGAGAATAATTAATTCATATTATTAATAACAGAATATTATAGAGTAACGATAAACACGCACCGGCGCGATACACGAGTTATAAGTTGTACCCGTGCCGAGCTTGGCCGTTACGCTCCTGACCGCGCGAATTTCATGCGCTCCCATACGTCAACTTCAATGCCTCACCATTCAAATTCTATTCATTGGATCACATTTTTGTAAAGAACTTTTCGACTTAGAATTTCATGAAGAATCTGTCATTAAAAGCTTCTTCGCCAGTTCTGGGACACCCTGTATATATTGATTTTTATTTTGTTTTAGTATGTTGGATTTTATTTGCGTGATAATTTTCTTACTATTTGTGATAGTTACAATATTTGCAATAGTAATATAATATTTATATTTATAATGGTTAAGATAGTAATAATGTATTCAATGGCTAAGAAATTTTCGCTACAAAAACTGCTACATGTTACTAATTTACAAATGACTGATATGTATTAAGTTTAAGTTATTAAATTAACTATTATATAAACTATAATATAAAACTACATAAAGTGGAAAAGATGAAGAGAAACAATAAATGAAAAGAAACTATTTTTTGATAAAAATTATAATTAAAAAAATGTATTATATGTATGTTGAGAGATTGCCGAAATCTCACGCGCTGCCCCGATTATTATCCTCGCGCCTGTTTGGTTCTCGCGCTCTCGGGCCCTTCCCCCGCGTCTAGGTGGACCGAGTAGCTTGGTGAGCAGGGGGATGGGGAGCCGGGGAAGCGACGAACCGGAACCCCGACTTTTGCGACTTTAGTCTGTTTTTCACCTCGGAACGATAACACTTGCGACAGCCGACTGATACTCAGTTTCGAGTGCGAAATATATCGAATCGCCGAGAACGTGCCGAATAACCCCGCGCTAGCTCGGTTATATCCATCGTTTACGCGCTTGCGTGCGATCATTGGTTATTCTATTAACCATAGTCGAACATTAATCATTGTTATCCCGAAGTGATTATCACGTAATAAATGTGGAAAGTTTATTGACCTCTGACTCTATTTTCAATGTCTCTCCGATTTCCTTCTCTTTCTCTCTTTCTCATTCTTTCGCTATACTCCGATCTCAGTAATCGAGCAACCGGTCTTGTTAAGTGAATCCCGTTGACCGTTTTACACGAGAACGTCGCGGGTGAAATGAACAATATGTATTAAGACTAATTAAAATAATATTAAAGTAAATATTTAATCATTTATTATTTAATCCACATTTTTATTTATTAATTGCAAAATACTACTTACAAAATATTTTCATTGTATTAAAGCTTTTCTTAATGGAAAATTGTCCGATAAATATTGTTTTATACGATTTCGTAAAACTGTGCCTTGAACGGAATCTTTTGCATTACAGGTATTAACTGTTGGTTGCGGTATTCGACGTTCTAATTCTTCAATCTCTTGTAACCATTGTTGAATAAATTGATTATTGTTATCTTCAACAAAATTGTGTAATATGCAACATGCTGTAATAATTTTTGGTGCAAAGTTGTAATTGCAATTAATCTTGTGTAAAATTCTCCATCTAGCTTTTAATCTGCCAAATGCCATCTCTACGGATACTCGAGCAGTTAAATAAACATTGAAGGACTCTTCTTCGTCTGATAATGTACCAGAAAATCCTTTCAACAGCCATGATAATAAAGGATAAGCCGGATCTCCCACAATCATAAATGGTACTTCTATTCCATTTATATTATAAGTATCCTAAAAAGATAAATTTAATATTATGAATAATCTCCATATAAAGTTAAACGTCAAAATAGATATTTCTATAGAACATAAATAATTTACCTGAGGTATTATTATATCAGCATTTTTATACAGCATACTTTCTTTTAAAACAGCAGCATCATGACAACTTCCTGGGTGTTTTACCACAACATTTCGAAATCTATAATTACAATTTTTAAATCTATAATTACAATTTTTAAATAGAAAATTAATTTGTATAAGACATAACATTAATAGGACATAAAATACTACCTTCCATTGTGATCAACAACAACAAGCATGTTATATGACGGCCATCCTTTCCTGTTTATAAAATCTCTGTAGCCTTCTTTTGGTGGAACAATTTCAATATGCGTTCCATCTATACTACCAATAATTTGTGAAATGAAGCATTTCTCTTCAAATTTTTTAGCTATAAATTTGGCTTCATCTTTATCAGGCATATATATATATTTTGAAAGCATTTTTTTATTAATAGCCTTTACTACCTTGTATAAACATTTTTTTATAGAGGATTTATGTATGCCATTACATTCCCAACTACTCTGTATTCTGCAGTACTTGCTAGTTTATATAAAGCAACAGCTATTTGTTTTTCTACTGATATAGCTTCTCTCGGTTCTAGAAATTGTGGTTTTGGTTCTAATTCACTTCTAAGTTGATTACATAATTCTAAAAAAACTAGCTTTAGACATACGAAAACTTTCAATCCATTCCTTTGGAGTATAGTGGACATTTACAATCCTGTTCCAAAAATCAAAACTTCTTTCATTTTGCCAAATTCTTCGATATCGTATACCTTCCATAGTTAGCCAAGGTCTAAATTGTTAATTTGCTTGTATTTCGTTAACAATTCATTTTTTCTTAGAAGACATATCCTCTGAAGCTTTATTTTCAATGCGCGTCGTTTATGAGAAAACCGTAAACTTAATTTTTTTCGAAAATCTTGATGTATTTTTGATATAGCAAACATCACAGTAAAAAAATATGTAACATCTTGGTCCATATTTTTATATCGTCTCTTCGTACTTTATTGCGTACTATTTTGGATTCCGTAAAGCGCGCGCATGTATTTATACATTTGGTGTAAACGCAGTCGAATTAAACGTTTGGTGCGCACTACTTTTGATTCGCGTATCAAAAGACGTACGGTGTAAACTAGGCCTATATGTCGATGCTTCGCGCTTTTTCTAACTTATTTATATAATGATATGCAACCGGGGCTTGTACGCAGGCTCAATTGTCACATGACTGCGTTTAACAGAGAAAGGTCGGTATTCATATTTGTTCTTATTGCGACGCCGTTGCCAATCTCGGAAACGCCGATTCCGAGGGGATAGCGTGCAATGATGAATAAATCGGTAGCAAATCGGAAAAGTCGGTAAACGGTAATCCGGCGGTATCTAGATATCCAAAATAACGAGATCGATATTAGTTATTGGGCGCCAGGCGCGATTCCTCGCACCACGGTAACGATATTATAATAGCGATACGGGATACGAGTCCGGCAGCTCCGTATATGGCAGAGGGGTGCGGTTCTTGGGGAAATAGCTATACCGGAGAGAGCGGTGAGAGAGAACGTGATGAGAATTAAGACAGATGTTTCACAATAATTAACAATGTATATTTAAACCTAGTAAAAATGAATATTACATGAAGAGTATAGAACAAGGATAATTTACACACAAGTATACTTAAATATATACGACAACGAGGTTTTACAGACACTTAGATAATTAAACGGTAATACAATATGTAATTCAGTCGGGAAACGACACCCGGTACGTAATCTAAACGCGATACAAAATGTGGCGACTTAATACACGGAATTATTAATTTTCGCGAACGATCCCAGAGTTGACTGTTTCGATTATACGAAGATACTCTTACGTCCTAATCCCCTTGAATAACAAAACGAAACGGAAACTTGATCGACAAGGACTTTGATATTGATACTTGCGTCTCGAGAGTCCCTCGCTCCCGGCGCGAAGGTCGCGTAAATCAGATATACATAAAATCGGTACTTCGACTATATCGGAATCCTAGACGGTAATTTCGTGAAAGGTACGACTCTCGCAGAGTTGCTATCGATACGGTAACGCTAACTCGCAGAGAACGACTCACGCAAATTCCCTCCTTAAGTCCCGTGATTTTAGTCTGAATAATTATAGATAATTCTCACGCTAGTTAATTTTATTATACGGCACGATACAGTACGGTACGAGACTGTAGTACAAATGTTAGTAACTACGACTGTCGGTGGCAACTTCCCTGAGAGGGACACCCTCGCGATACCCGGTGTAAGCTGGCCTCACGGTAGCGATACTTACGGAACGATAATGCTCCCAAACGAAATCGGTAATGGGAAGATATCTCGTTAATGAGATGCAGCGGTATTCCCGGTACGAACGTATAACTCGACGCCAGCCTGCACCGGAACTAATTTAGTAGTAATACTATGCCGGTTCTAACTACGGGGCAATGAGGGGGGGTGAGGGGGGAACCCATGGCGCGGGGGAATGACGTCACGCGGGGAGGGGGAATGACGTCACGCGGGAGGCGTCCGCGATGTACCGCGAGGGGGCCACAGGGAGGGGGAAGCGTCCGCGATGTACCGCGAGGGGTCCGCGGGGAGGGGGAGGCGTCCGCGATTTTGGTGCCGGGTCCGCGAGGGGTCCGCGGGGAGGGGGAGCGTCCGCGATTTTGAAGCCGGGTCCACGAGGGGTCCACGTGGAGGGGGAAGCGTCCGCGATTTTGGTGCCGGGTCCGCGAGGGGTCCGGGGAGAGAGGAACGCGAAGGAAAGCGCGAGGCGAACGCGAGAGAGAGATGACGCAAGCGAAGGAGAGAGATAGCGGTCGCGAGATAGTGCGAGATGGCTAGGTAGCGAGATGACGCGAGGCGTTCGCGGAGGAGAGCGCGAGGCGCACGCGAGAGAGATGACGCAAGCGAGGCGTATATGCAAGAGCGAGAGAGATAGCGGTCGCGAGATGATGCGGCGATGGAGAGCGCGAGAGCTGATGCAGCAAAGGAGAGCGCGAGAGGCGGACGCGAGAGAGACTTTTTTTTTATAATAATATTTATAGTAATTTTTAATTAATAATAAGATTTTAATAGGAGGAAAGGAGAGAGGACTTATTCTAAAATAAATACATTTATTTAATATTTAAAATGTTTATTTATAAAATAGGTATGTGTATATACGTGTGATGTGTGTGTGTGTATTTAAAAATATAAGAATGATAAAATATAAAATATACAATATATAAAATATACAATATATAAAATATAAAATATAAATTAATATAAAATGTAAAATATAATAATACAATAATATAAAAATATAAAATATATACAGCAGCGCGATGGTGGCTGCGAGGTGGTGAAGCGGTGGCTGCGAGGCGGAACTCCTACATGACAGAAATTTTTTATTAAATAATTTAATAATTTTTAAATATTTTAATTAATTTATTATTATAAAAATAAAGAGACTTACATGTATTGCATACTGGACACATATTCCGTGTAAACATTTGGTCCAGCGGGCTATTGCACTCGCTGCAGCATCTCCCCAAAAGCTGTTCAAATGTCCCGGTCCTGTGAATGCGGACGACGTCAATCTCCACATATAGATCTCGCAATCTAATGAAACATCTTGTGCACAACATAACTCCATCCCATGGATAATAATAAATATCTATTGCATATATTCTCGTACTATCATCCATGGCGATGATGTCCGCTGTGCACAAGCTGTGCACTCTTCTCTCGCGAGTAACGTAGCCACACTCACTATCGTAATCGGAATCGTTCGCGGACTCAATTTCAACGTCCGAGCCCATTTCAACGTCTGATATAGCATCAACGTCTGATCCAACTTCAACCACTATCACCTCATCATCATCACTATCATCAATAATTATAACCTCATGCTCCATTATTAACAGTCTGAAACTTTATGATGGATGTACGAACACCACGGGGTTAAAAAGACTCACGTTAAAAAGAGTAGGGGATGTATGACATAAGAATTAGCTTGAACGCTTACTCGGTACATGAGATAAGAAAACAGATGGTCCGAGACAAAGATTCCATGATGAGAATATGCATATGAATAATATTTAAAATTGAAACCACAATCGAACGTCAATAGAACCACGTTCGAACCACAATCGAACCTCGATCGAACCACATTCAAACATCGATCAATCACCTTCAAACCACTTTCGAACCACTTTCATACCTCGATCAACCATCTTCGAACCTCGATCGAACCACATTCAAACATCGATCAACCACCTTCGAACCACTTTCATACCTCAATCAACCACCTTCGAACCACTTTCGAACCATAATCAACCACCTTCAAACCACTTTCGAACCACGTTCATACCTCGATCGAACACCAATCAACTACCTTCAAACCTCGATCGAACCTCAATCAGCCACCTTCAAACCACGATCAACCACGTTCGAACATCGATCGAACATCAATCAACCACCTTCGAACCTCGATCGAACATCAATCAATCAACCACATTCAAACCTCAATCGACTACATTTAAAAATTATAACATAAGAATGCTGTCGCTACTGAAATTAATACGAGCACGTGTGGACATATAATTCTTGTATGCATATGAGGAAAAGGAGAGAGAGAGAACAAAGAGAATATTATTTTAATATTAATTTATTCAAAAAAAGGGTGTGGCGAATCATTGCGATGATTTGACCACCAATTAAATATTTTAAATACATTTTCTAAAGCGCTAAATTTTTTACATGTTTATCGCAACGTAGGCTATAGGTAGTATCTAAGTTGTTTAATATAGGAATATCTTCATAGTTTGCATCCAAGGTCACAATAATGAAACCGTTTCTCGCATCGTCCATTATATCGGTCAACTATTCTCGCTTTTCATGGCCTTTTACGTACACAAGAGAGGATGACTCTTCTTCTTCTTGTATCATACCAGCGATAGCTGTTGTAATCAAACGCTGAGCCATGCTATATGGAACGTTTCCATCTACCCATTGCAATCCATGATGATTTCGAGTCAACCATGAGGCTTGACGTCTCTCCGATTTTATGAGCACACCCCATGGTACGGGGCATGCGAAAAAATAATGTGAAACAATAAATCCTCTTCTGAGGATCGCCGCTTCCTTCACAATAAACTGTTTTTTGAAAATAAATCCTTGTAGATCCACAAACGTTGGTACAACCATATTGTTGCAAGAATGTTGGACGACTGATATCGATTGTTAAAAATATCAATCTTTTATATCGGAGGATAAATGCTGGTTAAGTAATTTTACGAACTATGTTGGTCAACGGACAATATTCGACAACACGATCGTGCAAAATGAGACAATAGGCGGTAGTATTTGCCGGTACATCTTCCTTACATTCAAATTCTATTCTCACGTCCACGATAGAATTTTTGACAGATTCATTTTGTCGCGAACAATCAATATCTGCGAGAGGACCGCAATGTAGAAATTTTGCGATAGTTAGTACATTCTCAATATCACACCCGTAATAAGATTTGCGAAAACGAGAGTACATATCATACAGAATCGACCATCTGTTTTTATCGAAATCTAAATTTAAATCATCGTAGGGATAAGATTCCGAGTTTAGATATAGCTTAACGTTGGCTAATTTACAATGATCGAATGTAGTATTACCTTTTGTCATAACATTCTTTTTACCAGTCTGCAGTGCAAAGATCATATATCGCGGCTTTTCCAGCTGAGAGGCGGTTTTCACAGTCCACGAATGCTTGGTCGTACTATGTAACAGCGGAAATTCGTACAGATCCCAAGAGCGAAAATTCATGTTTAAGAATCGCCCGCTTTCCAATGCTAGTAACAAGGATAGTTTATTGATTTCGTTCAATATTACATGCGGCATACGCCATTGTATCTTGATCAATTCAATATCAGCTTCCGCACGTCCATACAGACAATTGTTGTCGTTGCACGAACGTATCAAAATTAATTCATGGCGAGCGTTAATCACAACTTGCTTGTAATCTTCGCAAAATCCCAACAGCATGTTAAGCGGTACGCAAAAGTTAAACATGCAACTATCACCGCATGATCCATTATGCGTCATATCCCACCCGGGATTCTTCAAGATTTTACTTCTCTCGGTAGTTAAAGAGACATAATTTTTCAACGTAGAAGTTATTCCAACGTTTCTGTTGCGATCAATCTCCACACCATCGAGTTCATATCGAATTTCATCAAACAACGAATGCAACGCAGTTATTTGCCAATACCAGCGTTTCATTTGCATCTATTTTAGATATCGTCAACTTTCCCTCAACATACAGAAAGCTTTCACACGGTAACGTGTACAAATCCTGGTGGTGTATAGGTATCCGTATTTCATCGCTATGTCCAAGCGATGAGTTGGCGTATGGATTGTACGTATGTGTCTCAACCTTGACGATACGATCATCAAAGACTGGCTCACCACCAATATTCAAAATGTCAATCATCTTTTCGTACGATGAATCCCAATGATTTTAAAAATTTGCGATTCAATGCGCTGAGTTTCTTTTTAGTGTAACGAGATCTCTGATTATTGTCGCTCACTGCAGCCGCCGCAGCTGCTCTCGCAAAAGTATTGTCCCTCGTAAAATTATTGTCTCTCACGTGCTCCGTATCATTTAGCACGAGCATCACACGCTAATTTTGTCGACGCCGTACGTGCAATCTTACAGTACTTCCTCTCCTCGAAAATCCAGCAATCGTCCTTCTTGACAACAATGCGTATCGTTAGATCAGTAATGCTCCGTACGACGATCGGGAGATAAATGATCTGTGCAGGCGTTTCCGATATCTTATATCCTGGCGGCACGCTCGGTGAAAATTCATGTATCGTGTGTACGCGCCTGTCATTACTGTACGCACCAGTGGTGACGCTACATTCTATACGGATAATATTCACGCTAATAATATTTGTAGGTAAATCCGAATCATACCATTTGTGAGGTTGCAATATACGATTCGACGAGAATTCCAACAGCGATCCTATGCTGTCTGGTTTACTAAAATTTATTCTATAGATGCATTTGATTTCGCTCTTTAGAGTATTATGATTGGCGCGAAGCGCTATTGCATCTTCATTCTGCACTTTATTGGAAGGATATTGTGAAATTGCACGTCTTAGATACTCATCTATAGCTTGTATTTCGTATGATCCCTCGGGTATCGTAATTTCCTTGTCATCGTTATCAAACTAAAATTTATTATTCTTAGAATTTACATTCGGTATCGTATGATAAGTTTCAAAATCTGTTAAACCGAGCTCATAATCACCATTCGATAAATCTATAGCTGGAAAGTAGCTTACAGCGAGAACGCTACTTTTGCCAGTCAACGTTAGTGTTAGCGACATGTTGTCAAACTGAATCGTGATGATGGATTGACAGGCTTTATATCAGTCGTTTGAAGAAATCGTAAACACAATTGTCCCCAATTATTCTGATTATAATTCTGATAGGATGTGTGATTGTATTCTATTTTCGTAACATTTAAATATTGCACCAATTCTTTGGGTGGTTGAAGATTGCCAAAACTATCGAAATATATTGCTCGATTTCCTCTCTTTACATATGCTACCCAATGGGTACCGGAACCATCAACGTCATCCAAATTTACAATACCGCCTTCATTTTGTCGTATACCGCTTATCGGTAAATTATTGCGCATGAAAACACCTCTAAAGAATGGAATACGCATACGTCTTGCCAGTTGTTGCAATTGTACATTAGTTGTTACACCCACAGGCATTTTTAGCGTTTTTTTTTGACGTTTTTTTTCCTTAGTTGAGAATCCCTGTCCACGCTTGTATGGAGCGAGATAAACTCCACGACCTTCCATAGCGCGATTATGACGTTGCATTTCTTCAAGCTGACGTTGCGCAGCCTTGCTATCATTCACAGCCTTTGCGACTCCCGCTGCTCCACCGGCCAAAGAACCGAGAACTCCCAACAATGGTAAAATTGGCAAGATACCACCACGCTTCGCCACAGGCAGTATTCGTTTCTTCTTCTTTTTCAAAGATTTTTTCGTCTTCATCCCCATACCGAATTTTGTCTTTGCTTTCATAGCTGCCCAAACAGTCGTAGCGGCTGCTCTTTCACCAAGAGTCGAATCTCTCGCAGTAATACGTTTTCGCGCTTTCGCAGCGAGTATATTATCAGCAACGTCGTTCTCTGAGGGCGTTGCTTTGAGAATATGCAATGTCGTGCTCGCGACACGCGGCATCCAATGGATTAATACCTCGATCACCTCTAGCCAATCGCTTTTCCAAATGAGTCCCCGGACCGCAAAACTGATAGCCAGGGATATGGAATTCGATCGGAAGTGCGTTTATCGGGCGATTAAAGAGACCACTACCTATTTTCGTTGACATTCGCTGCAATCCTTTAGCATCGGCGCTGGACCGTCGATGTGCCTTTGTTGCCACGGTCGATTGTAATGTTTGAAACAGCGCCGACAGGTCTGAATCTCTGGATCCGCCTTTATGTGTTCTGGAGGCTTGTCCCACACGTAGTGGATGTGATTTTCATATCTCAATAAAAATGCTTTTGGCACAAATTGCAGCTGTTCGGCGCTTAAACCGTGAATATCGGAAGCACTTGTTAGCAGAACATTTTTTCGGTACTAAGCGATTCATGGTTCCGCGCAGCTATAAATAGGCTCTCCATGACTCATTCATTCATTCATTCGAGACAAAACATGCGGTTCGTTAAGCAATCGACGATAATCAAAGTTACAAATTTTGACGATAAAACACGGTTAATGTTGGATAAAGACAAAACATGCGGTTCGTTAAGCAATCGACGATAATCAAAGTTACAAATTTTGACGATAAAACACGGTTAATGTTGGATAAAGAAATACGCAGACATGGAAACATGCTACCAAATACTATACGTGGTATCATCTGCGGCCCCTCGAATTGCGGTAAAACTAACACGTTGATTAGTTTGATAGAAAGCCCGTATGGTGTTCGCTTCGAGAACATGTACGTTTACTCGAAATCGCTTCAACAACCGAAATATTAATATTTGGAAAATTTGCTATCACCGATAGAAGAAATTGGTTATTTTACATTCTCTAATAATAGTGATGTCATTCCATCGAGTGAGGCGCTTCCGAATTCCATTTTTATCTTTGATGACGTGGCATGCGACAAGCAAGATATGATAAGAGAGTACTTTGCAATGGGACGACACTCGAGCGTCGACTGTTTCTATCTTTGTCAAACGTATGCCAAGATACCCAAGCATCTTATACGTGACAATGCAAACTTATTAATTTTATTTAAACAAGATGGGACAAACTTGAAACATGTGTACAACGATCACGTAAATACAGATATGTCTTACGATAATTTTCGCGCTTTTTGCCAGAAATGTTGGCAACATAAATATGGATTCGCGGCGATTGATAAGGACAGTCCGCTGACTAATGGACGATATAGAAAAGGATTTAATGAATTTGCAATACCGCAAAGCAATTAGTCGCTTTCGACACATTGATCGAGCAACGTCTAAATTGCAACATGATGAATAACGATCGTGAAAAGATTGTGAGAGAGATTGCGAAAACGAGCGATTCAATCCGTAAAAAATATCGTTTCTTGAAAACTGGTAAAATGGAGGAGGACGATGCATTGGAGAGGCATTTTAAACCAATCTCTGAACCTCTGAAACAGCTTGTTGAAAATACAGTCGGTGTTGAGTCTGGTGAAGAAAAGAATGAACCATCGAGTATGCTCGGAGAGAAAAGAGTTTAAAACAAAGCGATCAAATATATCATTGAGCGGTATAACTTCTACTCCAAAGCGAATCAAAAGCAGGCGAATGCAACAATTATTGGATGCAACTACTTCTACTCCGATACAAGATGTACAACCAAGGCAATTATTACATGATAAGACGTCTATCGAGGAAATTTTCGAGACTTCACCTGAATCGCTTGTGACATCAATTCAACATTCATTACAAACATCTGAGGGTCAAAATTCATTGCGAAATCACCTGGGTCCACTTGCTCAAAAATATGTGGCAACTATATTGAGTCAAGATAAAAATTCCAAGATGGATTACGTATACGGTGTTAAATTTATCGACAAAGGAATGATGCTCGGTAATAAAAATTTCGATGTGGATAAAAATGATAATATAATTATCGATGGATCAAAATACGTTGGAACAGCAGGTCTTTACAAGTTGGTTTTCAAGAGAATTCCCGACGATGAAATATATACTGCAAATGACTTGCAGAACTACAAAAGTATATTAATAAGAACAAATGCGCACAGACGAAATGGTAATGTGAATCAGCCAGTATTAGGTAACAAGGGATACAATTATAAATATATAATCGCACCATTATTCTCTGATAAAAAATCTGGAAAAGGTATACCGCGTGCTATGACCTTAAACAATAATAAGATTGATTACGTGCATTGGAATGATCCCAACGAGTTGATAGATCGTCTGCGATTGCTGGAAGCTTCACGTCAAGCCGGCAACAACGCCCACGACAATGAAATATTGTCGATTATCGAAGAACTTTACGAAGCTGGTATTATTATAAAATAAGTTATACATACACGATACGAGTCAGTCTGTCAATATTAGTGGTATCGAAATGTCGATTAATAAATTTGGATTATCACTTGGAACGTCGAATAATAATTCATATTATCAATGGAATGGATTACTAAGAAATTACGTGCGCGATAACACTCTGTGTCTAACAACCTCCGGCTATGACGCAAGGTCGCGCAAGATACGACGTGTAGCGCAACCGGAAGATGATAATGATGCAGCCAACAAACGATATGTCGAAGCGAGTGTCAAGCTTTTGAGAGATCAACAGAAAGAAATTGAGAAAAAAATAATCAGGCTTGAAAGGAATATGCAGGTGCTATTATTAACGCTGGATAAAATGGCTGTAACGCAGACTACATCAAAAGATACATAAAGAACTGTACGTGAAAATTATATCACATTATTACAAATATGTCTCGATCAAACACCTCTGAAAAGCAGCTACTCGTGGAAGAATTGCACGTTCCAGCGAGAAGAAATTTTCCGCGTAGACGCGTCATAGTACGTGGATACGACGACCTATGGCAAGCTGACGTGGTCGAGATGCGTCCTTATGCAAGAGTCAACAAAGGATACAATTACATACTCACCGTCATCGATGTGTTGAGCAAGTATGCATGGGCCGTGCCGCTCAAGAATAAGAGCGGACGCGAAACAGCTGACGCTATCGCCGAGATAATTCGAGATAGCAAGAGATGTCCGAGAAACATACAAACCGATAGAGGAAAAGAATTTTACAATGTGCAGAAACTCGTAAAAAAACACAACATCAATCATTACTCGACGTATTCTGTTATGAAAGCCTCAGTGGTGGAACGATTTAATCGTACTTTAAAGAACAATATGTGGAAAATGTTTACACTTAATGGCAATTACAAGTGGATCGACGCGCTGTCTCGACTCGTTGCAGAGTACAATGCACGAAAACATCGCACTATCGGCATGAAACCTATCGATGTTACTCCGGAGATTGCCGAAAAACTTTTAAATACGGTATACAGTAACGTAAAAATTGTTGCTCCAGCAAGATTCAAAGTAGGCTGTCAGGTACGCGTGAGTAAATTCAAGATCATCTTCGAAAAAGGTTTTACACCAAATTGGACTACCGAAATATTTAAAATTATCAAAGTGCAGAAAACTAATCCTGCGACATATATACTTGAAGATTCGCGCGGAAATTCCATCGCCGGAGGATTCTACGAGTACGAGTTACATCATGTTGCAAATCCCGATGTATATCTCGTGAAAAAGGTTTTGCGGAAAAAAAGCGATGATGTTTATGTGAAATGTTTGGGACTGGATAAATCTCACAACTCATGGATTCATAAAAATAATGTATTATAAACATTTATTTAAAATATTTGTACACTGTTTATTTTACAGTATATTTATCTAATAATTTTATAAATACAAATATACATATAATATACATATTTTACAACAAATATTATTTACAAAGGTATTTTATAATGTCCCCATGGTAATGTATTAGTGGTTTCAGGTATGATATACCGCTTGTCATCGTGAGGACTTAGAGCAATTTTCGTCTCGCGAATGGTGTATACTTCATGCAATTTCGATCTTATACATGACTGACTACGTGTCATTTCAATCTCTTCATTCAAACACCGCGTGTAATCATCAAACGTTATCGTACTCGCGACAACGTTACTCTTGACACCTTTTACTTTTTTCGTATCTTTCTTGCAAAGTATTTTTCGTATCCACTCGCAAGGCATACATTTTTGCTCTAAGTCCTACAAATTCGGTCATAATCACACCGTTGTTTTCATCTTTCATTAGACCGGGTACCTTTTTATTCATGAGCGGTATACCGTACACATTGTCTGCAGTGTAATCGCTCGTATCAAATTTGTCGAGGTTGCGCTTTATATTCTCGTACACATCATCGCATTCGATGTGGTATATTAGGCTGTCTGTGTCGGTGTACTTGGCATCTGTCATGATACAGCGGTGACATGTACTCATGATGAAATTCATATAAACATGTTTTGGAGATGTCGAGTATGCACATGCCAACATAGATTGGTTTATAAAATTTTACCTCGAGTTTGCGTAATTCGACAGCGATTAGATTTTTAGAAAAGTTGCTTCTACTGTGGAAATTTGGTTTCGCAATCATTACCTCTGCACCGTATCTTCTTTCCCAATGTGTGATAAGTTTTACATCAACCCGATTACGCACATTTTCCATCGTTTTGCCGAATACTGCATTATTCATCAATTTATATAAATTTTTTTCAAAATTATTTTTTGCTTGCGTTCTAAATTGCGTATTAAGTTCGATATAATTTCGAAGCCATGGAGATTGCGCGAATTGTAATATGCGATGTATTTTTGCAACGCGAAGGCCGTGACGCGTACATTGCTGCTGGTTGCGGTAGTGTATCACATATCGCTTCTTGTCGTATAGAGTTGCGAGAAGCTTATCTTCCCGCTTGCCTGGGGGCTTGTCGCGTGTCGGGCAAAACGGTAGGTCAGTGTGCGTGTCGTGAAGATGTCGCGGATATTCTAAATCTACCTCGAGGATGTAGCCTGTTGGTGAATCGAGCGCGATAGATGATGTGTCGAAATTAGATACATCGTCGACCCATTGAAAATCAGCATAAGGCAATGGTTGACACATTGCCCATCCATACAAATTATTTACATCGAAATACATTAGATATGAAGATGGTTTCAATGGATCGTACGACTGCATGTACTTGTTATTAGCGTGTGCATATCTGTTTGAACATTGACTCAATCCACCGCGTATACCGTGTTCGATAAACATTACCATGTCAACGTCTGTAAGTAATTCGAATATAATTTTTGTATGCTTTAACATGGCGTCCCACGTATACCCGGGGAGAGTATAGTAATACGCGGGGTCGAGCCCATAACTCTCGATACATTTATCCCGGAAATTTTCAAAAATGTCGACTAATAACAAGACGTCAGTTTTTAAATACAGATCGCTATATTCGTCCAGCGTTCGAATGGAGAACCGCTCCCATACGGTTTCGGCGTGCGCGTAATCGTTCTTGTATACAGTGTCGCCGGTCAAGGAACTGTAAAATGATTCGCGCGGTGGTAGACATGTATCATGCAACCTTTTAAAACAGTTGATGTATTCGTATGGAAAGACACCTTTCCGTGTTAATAATTCGAAATTTTCGGTGGATAAATTTTGAAATTTCAATTGTAAATTTTTGAGTTTATCTTTACTTAGAAATGATGCCAATTTGTCGAGACTAGTATTGAGAAATTTATATAAATCGATGAAACGTAATTTAATATTTCTGGATTTGTCTTCTGCAATTTGAACATTTTTTGTAAATGATATATATTTTTCTTTAGTTATTGGAAGTAATTCGATTCCCCCTTCGAACGCTGTAGCTATTTTCTTAATTATGAAATGTGAGTCGTAACCGGATAAATTATGAAATACTATTGGAATACAAAAAGAGTTTTTATAATTTAAGTTGCAATTTGAGTGTGCTGGACCTCTGTACCGCCCGGTCAGATGGCAATGATCGCGTACGCGTGTATCATCATCTTGCGTGAATGGTTTCTCACATATATGACAATGCGTCGCGCTATGAAATTTTTCCCACTCGTCTGATGTTAAATTTATCATGGGGACGTTAGTTGCTAAAATATTCTTTACGCGTATCGCTAAATTTTGTAGTTGTTCGGAAAAACCCGAAACGCAATCTACACTACGACGAGAATAATACTCGGATAATGAATCGTCATATGAGCAATGTACATAATATGCTATACTAAATACTTGGTGATGTTGATATAAAGAATGGGGATATGAAGATTCTAGTTGCTGATTTCTTTCGGCGGGGTACAGAGCAGCGACCACAGCCCACGCAAAACATGCATTGTCTTTTGATTGCATGTTCACCACCGCTCTTTTCCTCATTATTTCTCGCGGCAATTTAATGTGACATTCCGCACGCATTGGATTATACTTGTTTATATTTACAATTAAATTGATCATTCGCGACAATGCCCAACCACTATCGCGTTCCTGAAATTCTTCTAGTGATGCTAGCGTGGGCTCGATAATGCGGCGCTCGTACCATTCACGCAAATCGGAGGTGCGAAAGATTTCAAAGTTTTTCGTATTGATACTTTTATTGGCACGCTTATCGCCCGACACGAACTCGCCATTAAACATAGTGTTCACTTTCACACTAGGGTATTTTTGCAATACTTTTTGCACGTGTCTGATCACAATGTCTTTGGCATCCTCTAGAAATTGACAAGGTTCGATGTGATTGCTGTTTATCACCGCACCAGTCAAGATGCGGCTCTCGAACGCCGTATCAATCTCTCGCCATATGAATCCGATGTCTCGCGAACTGCTTCCGGCACCTGCATGTACAAAACGTCTGCGTACCGAATTCTTCAACCCTTCGAGACGCGCGATTTAGGAGACAAGCGATTGTCGAACTCCGATCGGTAATCGTGGACGTTTTATTCGACTTTGTTCTTCCAGTGATTCGATGTATTCATCACATTGCTGCTTCCACACAATATATTCTTCCACCGAATTCACCCTTGTGGCTTGCTCCAACAAACTTGCTTCCAATTGTGCCACATTTCTTTACTCGAGATGCGCTTCTTGAACCTCTGACAAAGATACTGACAGAGTATGCCTCCTTACCAGCATTTTTATTTGATCACTGACACTTGAAAAACTCGAGTATGTTGCGATTTTGTCACGTGCGGCTCATCGACCTTGAAATTGATACATTTTGCGTCTAATATTTCATTAAGGATGATGTCATAGCGACCATGCAGCTGTTTGAAAATTGCGATTTTGCACATTTTGCTAATAAACTAATTGTGAACACCTGGGGGATGACAGCAGCCGGTGCATTGGCGCTCGTGATACATTTAGCACATTTCGCAAGATTTATCTCAAGGTGATAGCAGCCGTGCATCGGCGCTTGCAAATTTTGAATATGTTGCATTTTTACACATTTTGACCTTGACAATAATTCTAACATTTCATTTGAGGATGATGTCATAGCAGCCGCGCATCGGCGCTTGAAAATTTTGAACATGTTGCATTTTGCACATTTTGACCTTGACAATAATTCTAACATTTCATTTGAGGATGATGTCATGGCAGCCGCGCATCGGCGCTTGAAAATTTTGAATATGTTGCATTTTGAACACCTGGGACTGATGTCAGCAGCAGCTGTGCATTAGCGCTTAAAATTTTGAATATGTTGCATTTTGTGCATTTTAACCATTACAATAATTCTAACATTTCATCTGAGGATGATGTCACTAGCAGCCGTGCATCGGTGCTTTGATTGGTTGAAAATAATATTGGATCAGCAATAATCCCCACCCCATCACAATGGATATTATGGATAAAATTTAAAAATAATTTAGTATCACATTGATCACTCGATTGAAAAGGTTCTTTTAAAATGTGTTCTGCCGGAAGCATGAATTATTACGCTTCGAGAATTCATGAGAGTGATGTTTTGTGCAAGAAGAAATGTGACAAGTAAGTTTCAATTCTTTTTTATCAAATAATGATTTTTAAATAATGATTTTTAAATAATTTTTGAAATATTGTTCTAATTATTTTTATAGCATTCAACGTGCGACTCGTATACTTGGGCGAAGATATGCTCTAACCGCAACATCCTATAAATATTTGGAAATAGGAATCAGCGTTGGAGCTGTATCATATGTGGAATTAGCTCTTGGTGATAATCGAGGCAACCACATAATATTGCCTATTGAAACATGGATATCACTAATGCGGAAACGTGCGGACATTGAACGATTTTTACAATCATCTCAAACTCCATTATGGATTCGAGATCTAACAATAGAAATTGTTAAAATATCGGATTCAAAAATTGTAAAATTAACATTATCCAATAATTTTTTATATATGAAGCCATCGACTCTATTACATTTATTTGAGTTTGAAAAATGTATAGATCATGTGTATTTCTGGCTATGTGAAAATACTCATCTTGTGAATGAAAAATTTAAACAATTTGCAACTATTTTACAACGCAATAATATTACTAATATATATGATGCTGTAAAAGCGATACGCGAAAGTGATGCGTACGATAGCGAATCACTCATAGATTGTGAAATATTAACATGTGCTGTAAATGATGTTTTTTATGATTCTTGTAATAAATAAATTTTTATTGATAAACTGTGAATTTAATTATTTCTTTCCCGCCCCTGTTCTATATGTATATGAATAGTATGATGTGCACATGCATTATCAGCAAAACTCTTTGGAGATGTAGAAAAATGATGAGCTAGATGATACTCCAGTTAGAACAGAGAGATGAAGAGATGAAGAGAGATGTAGAATTAGAATCAAGAGGGGAGCAACATTATAATATATGTGTCGTGTCATAGAGTAGTAGACTTATACTCGCATGCTCGTGCTGTGCGGTTGCATGAAACTGTAAGATATACTCTAATTGAAGGGAAAACGTGTTGCAACTGTAGATGCTCCCTAAATCAAATTTTATCGTGCAGTGTGTCCTATTTGCACACATTAAACTGTTTAAAAATTAAAACACTTAAAGTGCTGTGAAAATGGCGAGTGATGTGAAGATGCTAACTCAGGACGAATACATTGCATCGCTGGAAAAAGATGTGTTAGAAATTGCTGCTGCGTTGGAAAAAGAAAATTTTGCAGTGCGTCCGACTGAAAGTGATAAAGTGAGTTATCTGTTCTGGGAGTTGGAGTGCGATGAATGTATTGATTTGCTAAAAGAACAATATCCACAACCAAGGAGACTTTTTTGGAAATTTTATGAAATAAAAATAAATCCAAAATTATTGATCGGAGATTTGCAGTCACGGACCGCTCGAATCGCGCGACTTGAAGAAATAAGAAGATTGCTACGCAGACGTTACTTAAGCGTAGATACCAATGTTCCAGCACTATCGACAAACACTCCAGTAAATTCAATCGTGCAGACAATACACGGGCGCGAAATAGGTTTCAAAAAACGTCACACGAAAAACCCGTATGATTGCATCTTTACGCATAATTTGTATCATTCTCCACTCGACTTTTTTGATTGGCGAGTTCAAAATTTCTATGTAACAGAACTCAATCCTGGATGTATTGCAAACGAGTTTTGGTAATCTGTGTAAGTCTCTTTATTTTTATAATAATAAATAAAATAAAATATTTAAAAATTATTAAATTAATTAATAAAAAATTTCTGTCATGTAGGAGTTCCGCCTCGCAGCCACCGCTTCACCACCTCGCAGCCACCATCGCGCTGCTGTATATATTTTATATTTTTATATTATTGTATTATTATATTTTACATTTTATATTAATTTATATTTTATATTTTATATATTGTATATTTTATATTTTATCATTCTTATATTTTTAAATACACACACACATCACACGTATATACACATACCTATTTTATAAATAAACATTTTAAATATTAAATAAATGTATTTATTTTAGAATAAGTCCTCTCTCCTTTCCTCCTATTAAAATCTTATTATTAATTAAAAATTACTATAAATATTATTATAAAAAAAAAAGTCTCTCGCGTCCGCCTCTCGCGCTCTCCTTCGCTGCATTAGCTCTCGCGCTCTCCATCGCCGCATCATCTCGCGACCGCTATCTCTCTCGCTCTTGCATATACGCCTCGCTTGCGTCATCTCTCTCGCGTGCGCCTCGCGCTCTCCTTCGCGAACGCCTCGCGTCATCTCGCTACCTAGCCATCTCGCACTATCTCGCGACCGCTATCTCTCTCCTTCGCGTGCGTCATCTCTCTCTCGCGTTCGCCTCGCGCTCTCCTTCGCGTTGGGGTCCGCGGACCCCTCGCGGACCCAGCACCAAAATCGCGGACGCTCCCCCCTCCCCGCGGACCCCTCGCGGACCCTAAAATCGCGGACGCTCCCCTCTCCCCGCGAACCCCTCGCGGACCCGGCACCAAAATCGCGGACGCCTCCCCCTCCACGCGGACCCCTCGTGGACCCGGCTCCAAAATCGCGGACGCTGCCCCCTCCCCGCGGACCCCTCGCGGGCCCAGCATCAAAATCGCGGACGCTTCCCTCTCCCCGCGGCCCCCTCGCGGTACATCGCGGTACATCGCGGACGCCTCCCGCGTGACGTCATTCCCCCTCCCCGCGTGACGTCATTCCCCCGCGCCATGGGTTCCCCTCGCCCCTCACCCCCCCAATTGCCCCGTAATTAGAACCGGCATAGTATTACTACTTAATTTCTATTCACTACCTGAGCGGCGGCTTACAATATTTGTATCTTCAGCTGGTCGGGATGCTTCCGGGCTCGTCCTCACGATTTGATCGATCGCCGAACAGTGTCTCTTTTCGAGAGAATCTCCCGGTCCTTCGAGTCCCGCGCCAATTTCCCGCGCATCCTGCCAATATTCAACCGCCGAGGGGGTGTGGATCCACCCATCGATCGCCCGTCTTTCCACGCGTCATCGCCGTGGATTCCGGGAGTACTAGATGTCGTCACCGTTCGGTATCCTTGCTGTTGTATAGTGGTGTACGACGGATATGGCTGTTTCAGGTGTCGGAACTGGCAGGCTGGCCGGGCCTTACTCCAGTTCCTCCTGATGTTGCGTTTAGCCATTTGCGGGGCCCTCTCCCCATTCTGCAGCATGAGGGGGCTCGTCGGTATCCTTTGTCGTATTATCCTCTGCGGTATCTATAAAAAACGTGTATTAGAGGTCGGACATTAAGATGGCGGTAATGACGGGAACTCGATACGTGACCTGGGAGTTAGAGGCGTCTTTATCGGTATCCTTCCATGGCGGTATGTTCTCCGGATTTCTTGAGTCCTGTTTCACAATTCTTTAAGGTCACCTCCCACTCATGCAGTCGTCTCGAGACTCCTTAAAAACTGGTCTAAGAATATCGGTAGGGAAATATCGCGGAAAGAAATATAATCGGTTTCGAGGTCGCCTCCTCTCAGGTGCGAGAGACGACCCTCGAAGCGTTTTCCTAGCCCCCCCTCGGTCGAGCCGTAGCCATTGTGACGACGCTCCCGAGGCGTCACGTCACATTATACATATATAAAATCGTCTTAAGTTTAATATGTATAAGTAACAATGTAGGCTCCCTGCATTGATAAATTACAAATTCAAAAGGAGGCTATATGGAGCCACGCGTAGGGTGTAGGTACGCAAATATTAAAAACAAACTTGTTGGAATAACAAATTTATTGAATCTAAACGTTTCGGTCCTTTCTTTGGACCTTCTTCAGTAAATTTAATACAATAAATAATAATGGGGAATCTACATACTACCGCACGTAGCGCAAAAGCCGTGAGCCCCCCCTATCGATATCCCATTAGATAGACAAAGTGACATAATATGTCAGGTACTCAAAAGTGGACTCTAATGACGGGTATAGTGAGGAATTTCCGAAAGGGGGCTCACTCTTATTCACACACTCATCCATCGCACGTTCACACGACCGTACGCGGACGCGCCCGACGCACGAGTGAAGAAGATATTCGTTTTGATGCTATTTATAAGGCGCCTTACCACGGTTCATAGCCTGTTATCGAAGTCAATGTCAAACAATGTGTGGAATTTATTTCTCCTTCTCTCTCTCTCCCTCTCCTCCTCCCTCTCCCTCTCCACTCTCTCCCTCTCCCCCTCTTCCCCACCTGACTAAATTATTACTCCTGTCACCCTCTCTGTCACAAGAGAGGCACAATATTTGGCCTAATAGATAGGGCTTTCTGGTTATCACATCCAAGATATCACCAAAAGAACCTCGAATTGGTCATTGGGGTGTTACGTGATAATGGGTATCCATTACAACTGATTTTTGAAACATTTCACGAAAGGCTTAGGACTTTGTTTGCGAGAAATAAAAATAATAATTCAGTACTCTGCGTTGATACCACTGCTT